>NC_065449.1:179809489-180112519 GCF_917563875.1 Diabrotica virgifera virgifera | reverse complement strand
AATGAAACGTTTGAGATAGAATAAAGTGAATAAATCAAGTCGAAACGAGGATAAAATCGTAAAGGAATTGGTAGAATAGAATATAGAACGCTTACACTGACCTTTTGATTCTCGTTCCGGATGATCTGCTTCTCGTCTGCTTATCGTCGAAAAATGCGGCCTGGATTGTCACAGCGATTTTTCGGAATTTTGCACAATAACTAACTAATAATTATAATTGCACTGATTAATCCGGCTCGAAGGACCAATTTAATTATGTACGAATTTTATAAATAAGAAATGTTTTTAGAATAAGAAAACTTTTAATGAATTTAAATATAAATAAAGTTTTACAAATTGTACATGTTATGTATCTGAATGTTGAATGAAGAATGTCTTCGTCTGATGTCCTCTCGGGGTGCTAGGGGTTGGCAGCTGTCGGTACCAGGTACGAGCCGGTACGGCCGCGAGGGGTGAAGAGATGATTTACCGTTGCATCTTAAATATTTGTATGCATCTTAAATATTTGTACTACGGGGGTGATCGAACAGTTAAACAGCACCTTTAGAAGAAGGAAGTCAATTGATTTAGGTAAAGATCAACAAATTTGATTCCTATAGTCCGTCCCACCTTCACTTTAGAGAATAAGGAACATAGGCAATGCAGTCCTTATGAGAGTTTTTAGCGCGGAGATGCCGATTTTATCAAAAAGGGTCTGTAATCGATCATTAGAGAGATTAAATTAAAACTGTTTTAGAAATACAATCTACAATTTTAGGATTCATATGCGTTTAAGATTATTTGATATACCTACTATAGTTATTCCGCATATGAATCCTAAAATTGTAGATTGCCTTTCTAAAACAGTGTTAATTTAATCTCTCGAATGTTCGATTACAAATACTTTTTTATAGAATCGGCATCTCCGCGTTAAAAACTCTCATAAGGACTGCATTGCCTATGTTCCTTATACTATGAAGTCAAGATGGGACGGACTATAGTAGTCAATACAAAAACTAAGGCAGGAAAAGGCAATTAAGATTTAATTACGATTGAGAGACCACTACTATCTGTTTATGTACATTTTAACCAGTGGTGTCATGTCAAAATTAGCAGTGCCGGAAGGCACTGCTAATTTTTGTTTACAAAACCTAAATGCTCTATTTATTTTTTTTTCTTTTCTTAACCAGTGTGGGAACGGCGTTCCCACGCGTTCCCACACCATGACACCACTGATTTTAACCTCTTGGTTTCTTCAGAACAACCTGTAGTGTGCTTTGAATCGGAATCAAATCGTTCTGCCGTGTATGCCAATTATAATAAAATAATTAACAAATAGACGCAGTAGCGACATCTAATAAAAGATAGGCGAAACCCTAGAGACACCATTTTCAAATAAATCATATTTACAAATAAAAATTCTCACTTATACCTGTATCCTATCCTATAATTTGCAAGGAAAAAGAGCGATATATGCATAGACGTGGTGCTTCAATTATGGCTAATTTCCAAATAAAACAGTAAATTTCATAAGATCCTACAAGAAAAGAGCTTCAGAACCCATTTTAATACATATTAACTGATCTTTTAGGAACCATAATATTATTATTAACTCGACATCTTATGTGGTGGGTGTTGAATAAGTATATACTTATGAAGATTATGAATGGTATGTATGATGAAGAAATATAGTATTGAGAAGTATATCCTTGTTTATTCCCATCCATATTAAAGACAACTAAAATATTCGTCTAAAAAACAAATCGATGGATAAGAAGTGCAGCTTATATATCTCTACTTACCAAACATTACAATGTTCACACGTATTGGGATCTCAGTGACATACCTGAAACATTTATTGTTATTAATACATATATAAACAAAACATTTTAGAATATTTTAAGTTTAAATGATAAAAGATCACCTTATAAATCCTGTAGTGTAGAATAAAGATTCGTAAGACATCGTTACAAAGCCGATAAGGAGACCTTTCAAATTACGTGCAAAAACGTAATGTCTAACACATAGATAGCAATTGATGGCCGTTCAAAAATTAAAACTGACGAGTTTTGAGATTTTTTTAAAGTGTATTAAGTATAAAAGTAGGTATATTTATATACTATTGGAAACCTTACAGAGGTTGGAAGGTGGTTGGAAGGAATATTTTATATTTGCTGATTGTTCTGGGTCATTAAAGACTGCCTGGAAATTCTTTTTAATATTATTTTTTTTTGTATAGTTAGTTAATATCAAAGTTAGTTAGGAGCCGTTCAAGTATTACGTAACGCCGGTTGGGGGGAGGGGGGTCAAAAATCGTCAAAAATTGCGTTACGTACTACTTGAATGCCCCATTACGGTGCGTTACATAGGGGGAAGGGGGGTCAAAAATCTTTAAAAATAGCGTTACGTAATACTTGAACGCCCCCTTAATATTAAAGTGGAAGTCAACCCACTTATACAGGGTGTTTCATTGGAAAACGGAAATACTGGAATGGTGAATAGAGGTCACTGAGGCGGTTCTAGATATACCACATTTATTGCCTCACCGATTTTTATAACCGAGTTACAGGGTGTTTTATCGATTTTGCCCATTTTCTCTGGACCCATTACTTTAGAACCACCCTGTATATCCTTTTGATATTTGGTACAGATATGTCCCATTTATAACCCAAACCATTCAACGACCAATCACAAAAAAAATCCACGCACGGACTAAAAAAAATTATAAATTCATTGTGACCTTGAAACAACACCTTGTATATTGAAATTTTTAAAATTTGTTTGCATATTTGAAAAGAGCACAAAAAACTAAGTTTAATGGTTCGCTTACATTTTTCGGCCAAACAATTTAATAACTTTAATTTTGAAATTATATTGCAGTATTTAAGAACTCTTAGATTAAAAAGCAGGTATTATTAACTTTTAATAATAAATGATTAATGTTAATGAACAAATACTTATTTTAAAAATAATCAATATTAATTTACTACATTAGAACGACCCATTTACTAATCACAAAAAAAGTCCAGGTCCGGATTAACAAAAAAACATAAAGTAATTGGGACCTTGAAACAGCACCCTGTACATTGAAATTTTCAAAATTCATTTGCACATTTGAAAAGAGCATAAAAAACTGAATTTATAGGTTCGCTTTATTTTTTTGCGCAGAAAATTTAATAACTAATAATTTTGAAATTAAATCTATTGAAATTTTTTATAAATCTTTTTTATAACTGAGATTAAAAAGCAGGTATTAGTAACTTTTAATAATAAATTAATAAAGTTATTGACTAAATAGGTACTTATTTTAAAAATAATCAATGCTTATTTACTACATTGTAACGACCCACATACTAATCACAACAAAAATCCAAGTTCGGATTAACAAAAAAGATAAAATAATTAAAAATTTCAATAGATTTAATTTCAAAATTAAAGACATTAAGTTTTCTGGACAAAAAATTAAAGCCAACCTATACACTCAGTTTTTTGTGCTCTTTTCAAACGTGCAAACAAATTTTGAAAATTTCTATATACAGGGTGTTGTTTCAAGGTAACAATTATTTTATGTTTTTTTGTTAATCCGGACCTGGATTTTTCTTGTGATTAGTAAATGGGTCGTTCTAATGTAGTAAATAAGTATTGATTATTTTTAAAATGAGTATTTGTTCATTAACTTTAATAATTTATTCTTAAAAGTCATTAATACCTGCTTTTTAATCTAAGAGTTCTTAAAAACTTCAACATAATTTCAAAATTAAAGTCATTAAATTGTCTGGCCGAAAAATTTAAGTAAACCATTAAACTTAGTTTTTCGTGCTCTTTTCAAATATGCAAACGGACTTTAAAAATTTCAATATACAGGATTTTGTTTTAAGGTCACAATGAGTTTATAATTTTTTTTTTAGTCCGGACCTGGATTTTTCTTGTGATTAGTAGTTGGATGGTTTGGGCTATAAATGAGACATATGTGTACCAAATATCAAAAAATATACAGGGTGGTTCTAAAGTTATGGGCCCAGAAAGAAATGGGCAAAATCGATAAAACACCCTGTAACTCGGTTATAAAAATCGGTGAGGCAATAAATGTGGTATATCTAGAACCGCCTCGGTGACCTCTATTTACCATTTAAGTATTTCCGTTTCCGAATGAAACACCCTGTATAATTGAGCTATGTTTCTTTTCAAACAGCATTTTTTGCTGGTTTATCTCCGGTAAACGGTTAAATTTGAATTGTTACCAGTGTACTGTTACCACTTTGATCGTAAAATAGTCAATAATGGGTGAACTATCGTCAATTTATATCGCTAAAGCTATAAAGACGATCGATCGTGATCGACCTTACGTGATGTTGCGAACATGATTGGTAAATCAAAATATTTAAAATCGACTATCCATTGCAATGTTACAGGTTGGAAGAGAAAATGAAGAATATGTTAGAAGATGATTTAAAAGGCCAAAAACACTTAATCACGACGCTAGATGATCGATTTACAGTGTCGCAGATATTCCATCGACCAATTGAAAGAAGTGCATGTAATCAGAATAATTGAGCACACAATTAGAAGCAGACTGAAATAAGTTAATTTGTAGTCATACTGGTCAAACAAGCCTAAAAAATACAGATACACTCAACAAAATTTAGTTGGTAATATCGATTAACAGTGATTATTGAATAGTATTTCGTTGTAACAACAATTTAATTTTTTGTTTCAACGAACTTTTAGACATTGATGAATGTATCTGGTTATTGTCACAATGAATGAATAATAATTGTGAAAATAACTACAGTACATTAATCAATAACATTCAATATATTCAGCCAATAAGTTAGTTTCGTATATTTAATAAATATTGTTAATTCTGGCAGCAACTCACTTTCCTGATTTCGTAGATGATAAGCAATTACTTTGGTTTATCGTGACAAAGTACAGATTTCATTAAAACAATGTACAAATGTTGTTAATATAGAGTAATATTAGATTGTTCCATATATGTAATAGTATATTATTCAACGAGCATGTAATGATGGTTATTACTCACGATGATGAAGTTTGCGACACGAGCCGTAGGCGAGTGTCGTAATTCATCAGAGTGAGTAATAGCCATTACATGCGAGTAGAATACTATACTTTTCTATGACCTTTTTTAATTGAATTACTAAAAAATGTAATTATGAACTACTCGAGATTTAAATTATAATAATTTACAAAAATACCTAAATGCTATTTACCCCTAGTACGGGGCTGAATAATTGGTTGCCTACTATTACCAAATTCTTATTTATTGTAAAAATACAAGTAGAAATAGTCAATATAAGTTCTATTCGTTTCCGAAAAATTATAAGCTTAAATTTGTACCTACGACCTACTGTCAGTGAATCTAATAAATAGGAATTGGCTGTTGTCGGTGGACGTATTTCATATAAAATATAGTTATATTGTATATTTACATTTAACTATATATAATATAATAATATAACTATACTAATATATTACAACATATTTAACACAATATAACTTAATAAACACAATAAATATAAAGTGAAAGAAGCATCAGTTACTGTAGTTCCACAGGGATTGCGTACAGCATTTGATACAAATACATCTTTAACAGGTACTGCAACTTCTGAGCATTGTGCAATTGGCTGCTATGGAGTAGGTATCAATCATAAAGTATATACCACATATCATACATACACAGCAAACGATACTGCTCCAATGATCCCGACAGGAGTTAGTGAAATTGCAACAGGATTAATTTTACAAAAATATTATGGAACTGCTTCTGGATCCGAAAATCGCCTATGTGTATGGGAGTTCCTCGTCATGTTGATATGTATACGTGTCTTCGTACGAATAGTAGTAGAGAATTAGCACGATATACTGCTCATAATCTTGGTCCTTATCAGCTAGACAGACATATGTCTAGATTTAATTTTCCTCCTCATATAGGACAAGAAATTATTAATTGGAAATTAACATAAACACAATATTAGTTATAAATTCCAATTAACATAAACAAAATGCGCTAATGTCACTGTCACTAAAATAAATGATAAACGTCAAAATTTCTAGTAAACAAGATATAAATGTAAAAAATATACTAACATTGTTACAGTTAAAATTCCTTTAAAAATTTTTCGAAGTTAATTATTGATATAAATTACAATAATTATTGTATTTTATTTGTAATTTTATTTGCAGTTTATATACGATTAATATTAAAAGTGGCATGCGCGCTTGAATCTAACTTCAGCCCGTGAGTAATGGCCCGTGAATAACTTCAGCCCGTGAGTAATGAATTATTACTCACGGGTACAGTAATGGGTGCTATTATCTATGAAAAAATAGCGAATAATGAGCATGTTATTAAACGGTCGTAGAAAAACTGATTGTTGTGACAACGAATGCATTAATCAATCTACTACTGCGTTAAATAACCACAATCAATGCGTTCATAGTAACAATAAACGCAGTTGTTGAAACAATAAATGTTTTGCTTGACCAATTGAAATGTAACGAACGGCTTTTCCTTATCGTGATACCCCGAGCTTCCCTGTGTTACCATTGTTTAAAAAATAATTATTTGTTAAACAATGCTGTTACCTCTGCCGAAGTGCCGAATAATTTCATTTTATTTTCCAACTGTAGTCTGTACTGGAAGAAGTTTTCGTGTGTCTATTATCGTATTCATTTTTTTCGAATCCTGAGAAAACTAATTAGTATTTTTGAAAAATTTAAACACAGAATAAAATATTACAGTATTATCGAGGGTCTGAAGTCCCTGAGAACTTCTATAATGATTATTTTAATAAGTCACAGGGGTGAAAAGAGAACATTTACTAGTATGATTTTTAATTTCAAATACATATACTATTCAAAAACAAACTTTTTGTTTATTCTAAGGGACTTCCAGCCCTCGGTAATAATGTAATATTTTATTCTGAGTCTAAATTTTTCAAAAATACTTATTAGTTTTCTCAGGATTCAAAAAAAAATTAATGCGTTTAAAAAGAATTCGATCGAAATTTTGCACCTGCGCTCTCAAAAAGGATTAAAGTGTTATACATTTTTGGAATCACTATTTCAAACGCTTTTAAATGAGCTGTCACAAGATGTATTTCCCCATTTAAAAAAATCAAAGTTGTGCCTGTCACCTGAAGAGGTATCGCGTAAAGTTCCAAACATTGATGTTATAATATACTTTGATTATTTTAAAAATCGACCTGTCCAAGAGTTTTGCTTATGTGCTAAAAATAAAAAAGTGGGGGGTAACACTTATTCCAGCGCACTGTATAAGTGAAATCATATAAGAAATCACACAGTGTAAAGTCCATTAGGTTTAGGACAAAAAAGGGGGATTTGCAAAATTATTATTAATCAATTAATATCATACATTGAGCTAATGCATTCAGTAATTATTAATATAAAATACGTTCGTAGTAGGAATGAACGAAACTGATTGTAGGAATGAACAGATTTGCTTGTAAGAATAACCGTATTTATTGTGGGAATGAACGGAATTAATTGTAAGAATAAACGGAAATAATTGTAGAAATAAACGAAATTCATTGGATGCATGAAGCAATATACGTTAGGAGAAATAACACTGTTATTGACACAACGAATAGTCTTCGTCGGTCAATTAACGACGTTGTTGTTTCAATGAATAGTGTTCGTTGACTCATTGAACAGTGTTCGTAATATCAATAAACGTAATACATTGGATCAACTAACAAAAATAATGAATTGATGAACATCGCTTTGTTGTTCCAATAAAACCAAGAATTGGACAAATTTTAAGTATTGCGTTTGTTAAACAATTAACATTTTTATTAATATTACGTACCTTTTTCGTTGAGTGTACGTTGTCAAATAGTACGAGGAGCTTTTGCTGGGGAACATCAAAATTGGAATAATGATGATTGTGGAATTTGTATAAGGACGTGAGCTGCTCATGAGTAAATTCGATTGAAGATGCTGGCTCAATTATGGTATGTGGTGACATGTGTTAAGGGGTCGCAAGGAGTTGGTGGTGATCGATGGAGTAACTTTACCTGCAGAGCTGGACTGCCTCATACGGCTCTTTATATACCTAACTTTTAAACTAAGAATACCGGTTATTAATTATTGGTCTGTATGTTAGCCGGACTTAAACTGTCGGGCTCGTTGATATTGCAGTTTATTCTTAAAACACATCAATGTCTGTCATGGATATAAAAACGGTTTTTTGTGAGTTGGAAACGGAAAGAAACACATACACTCATTTCAGAAAGACCACTAGAAAGACCTCCAAAGAGGTAGTATGATAGTTGGACATCAACATCACAAGGGTTGAGATAATAAAATAAAAAGGACCATGATCTACCAGAAGAAGAAGAAGTATTGTCGAGATGGTGCTAACCGCGTTCATTCGGATGAAATCCACGGGCAGGTTTTTTCACAAAAAAGCGCATTTCTATTAAAAAAATAGAAGATATTTGCTTATATTATAGAGTGTGTCTGCGTAACTTGGAACCATATGGAAAACATTTTTATTATTAATTTTACGAAAAAAATTTTTTCATGAAAATCTCTGCATGGTTTAAAACCTAGAAGTCAAACCATCAGATATCAAATTTGATCAATCTTATACCAGGTATTTCAAAAAATATGAATTCCGCTCAAGAGTAAAATACCTTTATTTTTCACAATATTGAAAATTGTTGAAAAATGTACCTACCTCGTATAAAATTGATAAAATTTGATATCTGATGGTTGTATCTTAGGCTTTAGACCATACAGAACTTTTTATAAAGAACTTTTTTTTTTTGGCAAAATTAATAATAAAAGAGTTATCATATTTTTGTAATAAATGAAAATGATGTTGGGTATCAGTAATTTGGGAAATATATGTTTTTAAATTAGAAGGTTGTAATTGCATATTAAAACGTAGTTTTTAATTCCAAACAACTTTTCATAATAACAATTTTCGATATTGTGAAATATTGTAGCACCATTAACACGTTAAATGCCAAAGCAATATTCAAACAGTGTAGTTTTGTAGCAATCCTAAACATGTGCAAAATTTATGTAGGTCATACGCATGATGTTCTTGGTGCTACTTTTCGGGATGCCCCGGTAAGCTACGGTCTTCAGAGATTGAAGGGGGTGGATTATAAAATAACATTTAGGTACTATCAAAAGATATTAATCATTGGGAGCCATCAGTAAATAAAAATAAAAATAAAAATAATGCCATATGGCTATCCAAAAATAAAAAAAATTACTTGCAATGTCGTTCCATCAGAATAGGTTGGTACTTACCATTGCGGTCGTAAATTGTCTGTACGCCTTTCCAACAATAAGGATAAGAGATGTAGTGTGCAAAAGAAAAATACTGATAAAGTTAAAACATAATAGTCGTTTATTTATAAAAAACTTAAGAAAGCAAAAATGAATTGAAATGAATGAGTAAAAAAAATTAAGTCCTTCACGAGTATGATTGTTCAAAATAAAAATAAACAGATTATTACGAGTACCTGGTGACCTGGGACTGCATTGCTGATCAGAGCTAATAGGTCTGGATCCCGCGTATGAAAAAAAAGTTGATTAATAGCAAGCTGAAAATTTGTTATTAGCTTAAGGGTGTCTAGTCGGACAAACATTGATATATGGGGACACTGGAACAGGGGAAGTTTTAACTGTGGAACAGGTTAAAAATTTGGAACGGTCACACCACGAAAGCGGCACATCTATTTTGTCCGACAGAACAGACTTAAACTCTCCGAACAGAGATTAAACTCTCATGCAAAAATCAGACTGCTATTTATCACCAAATTGGCGTTTTAATGAGTGGAACATGTAGAATATGTCAAATGACAGGAATTATGACAGGTAATAAATAGCAGTCTGATTTTTGCATGAGAGTTTAATCTCTGTTCGGAGAGTTTATGTCTGTTCTGTCGGACAAAATAGATGTGCCATTTTCGTGTTCTGACCGTTCCAAATTTTTAACCTGTTCCACAATTAAAACTGCCCCTGTTACAGTGTTCCCATATATCAAAGTTTATCCGACTAGACACCCTTAAGCTATTAACAAATTTTCAGCTTGCTATTAATCAACTTTTTTTCATACGCGGGATCCAGACCTATAACGTAGATCTGGTATAGCTCAGCTGGAACTGTTGTTACCCAACACTTTTCACTAACACGTTACATTTGTTTGTAGAGCTTCACGATACGATACAATATCGATACTTTTTAAGTATTGAGTATTGTATTGGTTATGCCAATGAAGTATCGTATCGAGTATCGATATCGGCAATACTTTCTTATAAAAATATCGTATTGATATTGATTTCGATACGATATCGATACAATACTCGATAAAATATCGACATAAAAAGAATTATACATCTGAGCTGTGTAGGCTCTTTGTGCCCACTTTTGCATTTTAGCAAATGGACATTATTCTAAAAATATATAGAAACTTATAGATTCTTATAAAAATTCAATATGGATGAATGCTTCTTTGAAAGTCAACTAATACTTACTAATTCTGTATTGTTTAAAAACTGCTTTTGAAAAGATAGGGAAATCCCGGAGATTCGGAATAAATCACAATTCAATATTTTTGTTGAAAATTATCTTTGCGTCATCATCACTAATTTCCATAATATTGCCATAAATGCCACATGATATAAACAGTCTAATCACACAGTCATTTACTCACTCTCAAGAGTTTCAAGTTCAGGCACTTCAGTGTAAAATATTACAAAAGCTGATGCTTGAGTTGCAGATCACTTATAGTTCTATATACATAAATAATTATTTCTGATCTAAATATTCCACAAAATATAATCCAAACAACTGTGGCGTTTTATTTTTTTTTCTCGATATCGATATTTTCAGTAATATCGAGGCAAGCGTATCGACAATACAAGAGTATTGTATTGATTTCAGATAATGAGTATCGTATCGACATTAATATTACTAAGGTATGTATTGTATCGATATCGTATTGGTTTTCGATACGGTATCAATACAATATCGATATTTTTATCGAATATCGTGAAACTCTATTTGTTTGATCTAAAGTACTATTTCACAAAGTTTTATTAATATGGTATAACTAGACCCACACCCAGACATACAAAGTGAAAGTTATCCTCCAACACCAAATTGCTCTATATGGTCCACATAATGTCCACAGAAAAGAGTCACACCATTTTGAGCGTCGGGTTTTGAGGGGGGGGGGGGGAGGGGAGAGAAATCGGTAAATTCGTAATTTTTTACGTTTTTCGTCAATATTTCTAAAACTATGCAGTTTAGCATGAACAACCTTCTATACAAAAATATTCTACATAAAATTTGAAATAAAAAAGGCCCTATGCATAATCCTTCTAAAATGAACGGTTCCAAAGTTACGGAGATAGTATATTATAATTGGTTCAAAAAAATGCCTAACCCAGACATCCAAAGTAAAAGTTTCCTCCAACACAAAATTGTTCTATATGGTCCACATATTGTTCAGTAAAAAGGTACATCAATTTGAGCGTCCGGTTTGGGGGGGGGGGGGAGATGGGGAAGAAGTCGGTAAATTAGTAGTTGTTTTACGTTTTTCGTCAATATTTCTAAAACTATGCTTTAGCGTAAATTATGTTCTATACTCAAATTTTCTACATAAAATTTAAAACAAAAAAGTTCCAATTGTTATAAAATCAACAGTTCCAGAGTTAGGGAGGGTGAAAAGGGTATTTGAAAAGGGTGAAAAGAAATTTTTTTGTAAATAAAATTTGCTATTTCAGTGGCCGATGGTATGTTAGTGATAAGCCCTTGAAGAAACGTCAACCTCACCACCCAAAATCATTATCAATTGTCCAAATAATATAAAAAGTATCGAAAACCTCCACTTTTCACCCTCCGTAACTCTGTAACCGTTGATTTTATAACAATTATGTGTAGGACCTTTTGTGTTTTAAATTTAACGTAGAACATTTTTGTGTAGAACATTGTTTACGCTAAAGCATAGTTTTAGAACTATTGACGAAAACGTAAGAAAACTACTAATTTACCGACTTCTCTCCCATCTCCCCCCCCAAACCGGACGCTTAAAATGATGTAACTTTTTACTGAACAATATGTGGACCATATACAACAATTTGGTGTTGGAGGAAAACTTTTACTTTGGATGTCTGGGTTAGGCGTTTTTTTGGACCAATTACACTATACTACCTCCGTAACTTTGGAACCGTTCATTTTTGAAGGATTATGCATAGGACCTTTTTTATTTCAAATTTAATGTAGAACATTTTTGTATAGAAGGTGGTTCATGCTAAACCGCATAGTTTTAGAAATATTGACGAAAAACGTAAAAAACTACGAATTTACCGATTTCTCCCCTCTCCCTCCCCCAAACCCGACGCTCAAAATGGTGCGACTTTTTTCTGAACATTATGTGGACCATATAGAACAATTTGGTGTTGGAGGATAACTTTCACTTTGGATGTCTGGGTTATGCCATTATTTGAAATCAATTTTATCATACTATATGATACGAAGATAAAATTCCAAAGTTTTTGTTTTATTTTTACAAAAGGTAACTGCTTGATTGACTGTTAATGAAACATTCCAACACTGAAGTGATGTAAACACTGTTCACTTGAACATAGCAAAATTTTATTTAAACAATTGAGTTTTTTATTTTATTAAAAAGTTGGGAAACTCGCTCCGCGAACAAGCATTAATTTCTTCTTAAAAACAAACATAACAGAGCTGTTCCTTCTAATACACGGGAACTGGACACCAAAACATACTATCATGGTATTCACTGTAACCAACATTGTTTTCTCACTAAGAAAACAGACTAAAAAGATTGGAGTTCACTCCATCTGATAACTCAACTTGTCTCGCAGACAAAACTAAAAACTGTCTCGCGGACCAAACCACACGGTCCGCGCCTCAACTTAACTCGGTCGTAGCTAGATCTTGACTAACTCCTCTCGTCCTAATTCAAGACAAGGTTCTCCTCTCAAACACAGAAATGACACTCCCATTATGACAATCACCAGATAAGTTATCCAATTAAAAAAAACCAAATATTTCTTCTACCAATAAAATAACCAGGGTATGTTACTAAGTCACATCCCACTAAAATCGTAAATCTTTTTTTTGACGAATCAAAATCATATAGCTAGATCAGCTATGACTTGTTTTCGCTCGTGTTTCCCACAGAATTGCGATCGTACACACATTACCAGCTGCGGTAATCTGATCTTATTGAGAACTTCTTATCAACAAAAGCTCAGACTGCAGTCTCGAAAAAGCATTAAATCCTTTTGATAATTCTCTGAAGATAAACAAGTTCTCTACTTGACAGGGCAACGAAAAATACATCGTTGTGGGAAAAAAGGATTGCGCAATACACATATGTAACTTCTAATTTATTCGTCACATAGGGTCGGACCTGATATATTTATACGGCGATAAAAACATTTATTGGGACCGTTACAATATAAAGGTGCTTTACTCTTGAGCGAAATTCATATTTTTTGACATATCTCATATAAGATTAATGAAATTTGATATCTGATGGTTAAACATAAATTATAGATATTTCTGTGAAAATTGTATAATTGTTTTTAAAACTCGTTTAGGGAAGTCCCAACGAAAAATAATAAAAAATATCAATTTTAACTAAAAAGTATCTCTTTAAAATTATAACTTTTACAAAAATGTTAATAAAAAATATAAAAATAACATCAGAATTATTTTCCTATTCAGTTAGCACGCGAAACGTCCAGCCAAGCTTGCAATTAAAACACAACTCTTTAATTTACAGCATTCATCAACTTCTCTTATTCTGGGACTACATATATATTTTTCTTTTTTTAAATATGGCCTTTAATTAAAACATACAAACAAACAAGCATTGTATCGCGAATCAAATATGTACGACTAATTTGAACTTGTTATTTTGTCCTTTTGTTGACGACGAGAGTCCCATTTAGAGGTATGTTCTCAACAAAGTCGAGAAACAAAGCTGTTGAGAATAAGATACTTCTATGCAGAGGATATGAATAAGTGTGTAAGTGTATCACATAACAAATTGAGTCACGGGAGAAGAATGAACAGAGGCGGCACTAGTAATTTTTGGCATAAGATTTTTCGGACATCTTGGATATTAGTGCACCCTAATATGTCTGTGTAGATTTTGGCATTGGATCCGACCATCACTTGTAACACCGTTGCCGTATCCTCTATTTTTTCATACTATCACGTTACAATTTTTTGTGATATTATACACGAGCGAGACACCCTCAAAAAAGCGCTTAGTTTTCGAGATACTGACCACGGAGGGGTGAATGGCTAATTTTATTCATACTTTATATTTTAGAGGGTGCTGAAAACGAAAATGAGGTTTATTTTAAATTTTATGTGGGGGAACATTGTCAAAATCGCAATTTTAACCTAAAAATAAAAAAAAATGAAATCACGTTTTTTGCGTTTACCTCGCTACAACTCTGTTCCATTGTAATATTTTTTTCTGAAATTTTTACAGTATATAGCTCCAACATTTCTGAAGAAAAAGGTACCTG
This sequence comes from Diabrotica virgifera virgifera, assembly GCF_917563875.1. Taxonomy (NCBI): domain Eukaryota; kingdom Metazoa; phylum Arthropoda; class Insecta; order Coleoptera; family Chrysomelidae; genus Diabrotica; species Diabrotica virgifera. The sequence goes on along the minus strand of NC_065449.1, from coordinate 180,097,958 downwards.
CTTCAAGTTTTTATTCTTATCATGATAAAGGTTATGAATTTTTCAAAGAAAAAGATGCGGATTTGTGCATTGCAAAGTTTAATCGCAAAAGTTGTGTGACGAATTTTAAAATTTAGCTTCTTAATCACGTTTATTTGAAAGTAGAGAGTACAAAGAAGTTTTCTGATAAGTTTTAGATCAAAATATTTTATAGAAAAAAAATAGTGCTACTTTTAATGTCGACATTAGAAATTCTCAATATAACGCTTAATTTTTGAGGGACAGACAATCTAGGTCTAATTTCTCACCTTTAGTACTATCCTTGGATTATAAGCTTTCATTTGACACCTCATTTGTCATTCTACCTAGTATAATGACGGATAAGTAAACGTTCTTATTATATTATTCTTGTAGGTACATTTAACAGTGATTGAAATTATGAAAGAAATGGCATGGCAACACTGTGACGCACAAACATAAGATTCAGCTGTGCGTTACATAAGGTGCACTAATATCCAAGATGTCCGATTTTTCGAAGGAAGTATGTATTAAAAATAACAAAATAAAAGGAAAAGTCCCAGTAGTTGGCTGTATACCATAATTATAAAAACCCTACAGAGAGGTAAAAACTTCGTTTCTAAAATGGTATATTGTTTTATTAAAAAATTGATCAAAGTTTTCTACACAACTTCTACATAATGGACTAGTTTTACTACAAAATAGAAAGTTTCACTGATGATGATCTGATAAGATCGAAAACGTTCTGGAATTTTATAATCCCTTGGATGATTTTTTAAAATAATATCTCATTGAAATGGGAAACAATCAAATCATCAAAGGAACAGAATCATATTTCTGTTCCTATTTTAATTCTTACAGTGTTTAATTTTAATTTTAATAATAACATGAATTGAATTTACTTTCAATACCGTCACTTTCTTGTATAACTCCGAAATTGGCCCCTTTTCATTATTATTATAATTATTATGCTTTTTCGAGATCTATTAAGGCTATAATATGAGATTCTCTATTTCTCTGCATTTCTTCTTTTACTCAGTGGCGGATACAGAAATATTTTTGGGGGGAGGGGGGTAAGTCTCATGAATCTTGAGGGTCATTTAATTACTTTTCTTTGATGCAAGGCCACCTAGTCTTACCACCCTTAGGATAATCATCAATGGCGCTACAACTCTTCGTGAGTCTTTACCGCGTTTACTATTGGCTTTTATGTTTGTCAGTCCTGTGCCACTAATTCCCATTGTCGCACTCCCATTTTCTCTAGATCTTCTTTGACTGCATCTTTCCACCTTTTTCTAGGCCGCCCTACAGACCTTCTTCCATCTGGCCTTTCCCAGAACACATTGTTTATAAGGCGATTGTCGTTACTGCGTATAACATGCCCTGCCCATCTGAGTCTATTGGCCTTATTCCGATGGGTGAGTTGCTGGAATTTAATTAAAAATGAATATAATAAAACAAACGGTAATTTTATTGTTGTAACGAAAATGTGTTTTCGCTTAGGTCTCTCGGAGAGGGTCGAGTCGGTGTGTGTGTGAATCGTTCGAATGCTGTGTAGTGACTAAAGAAAAAAAACCACAAACGATAAATATGTTTGTGTTTCTTTTACTTTGACCAGCTGTCAATAAATCACTAGGTCTGGCGTACACTTTCGCAGTTTTAAGAAAACAATTTCGATGCATTCTTTGTTGACATAATGGTCTGATATGATAACTAATTTATGTGGGTGAGGAAACAGATGTTGACAGAGTAAAGCCATTTCACTCTTAGCATTTTTGTGTTTAATTGAATGTGAATTTCGAATGAATAAGTTGTTTCGCTTTTGAGAAAAAATTAGCGAAATAGTAATTAAAGCGTATCGCTATACACCCCCTTCCGAGAGACTAAGAGGATAGATAATACATAATATATACAAATTATAATGAAAACTGAAAATAGAAAAAAAATGCAAAGTTTATAAGAGGAGAACGAAAAATCACTTAATACACTGTAAGCTGACACTCTCTTGGTAGTTTCCGGTAAATCTTGCTCTTCTTCTCGGTCTGTTGTCTATTTTGCTGGATACTGTCATTTCTTTTGTTTCATGATGGGTAGAGTCGTGAAGCTCGTACGCTGGTTTCAATCTGTCTATGGAAATTGTTGATTGTTTTCCATTTACCCGGACGACAAAAGTCTTGTCATCTCGCTTAACAACTGGAAAAGGCCCGTGATATGGGTTTTCTAAGCTGCTTTTGATTGTATCACGGCGGATGAAAACGTGAGAGGTGGTTTTCATGTCTTTGAAAATGAAGGTACTTTTGGATCCATGATGCGACGGTTGCGTAGGACGGAGGTTTTCGAAATGGTTTCGAAGCGTTTTTAAATAAATGTGAGCATTGTCGTTGGTGTTTCTTTGTGACGAAAACAATAGTTCACCTGGCAAACACAATGGTTCTCCGTACACGAGTTCGGCGGCGGAAGTACCTAAATCTTCTCTCCACGCTGCTCGTATGCCCAGTAACACTGAAGGTAGGCTTTCGGTCCATCGGATGTTTTCATGACATCGAATTGCTGCTTTTAACTGTCGATGAAACCTTTCTACCATACCATTTGCTTGCGGATGATAGGCGGTTGTCCTTAAATGGGAAGTTCCAGTTAATTTGCATATTGATTTGAAGAGATGCGATTCGAATTGTCGGCCTTGATCTGTTGTGATGCGCTTGGGAGAGCCGAAACGAGCTATCCAACCAGAAAAAATGTTCTGGCTACTGTGTCTGCTTCTTGATTAGGCATCGGGAAGGCTTCTGGCCAACGTGTGAAACGATCGACACATGTCAAACAGTATCTGTTTCCTTCTGAAACCGGCATCACTATAATGTCTAGGTGGACATGTTCGAATCGGCTGGAAGGTGGTAGAAAACTTCCAGTAGGTGAAACAATGTGGCGCGATATTTTCGATTTTTGGCACTGTAGACACGCTCGAGTCCATTTCCTCACATCTGATTTAATGGATGGCCAAACATATCGCTGTGTGATCATCTTCACAGAACTGTTGATTCCGGGATGTGCTAGGTTATGCATGGTGCGAAAAATTGCCATTCGAAGTGGTTTCGGTACAAATGGTCTGGTCGTAGATGTTGATATGTCACAGTACAAACTCACGTTTTGTTCGGAAAAGCGTATTTTCTTCTTTTGTAGTGATGTTTTCTCACTTAAAAAAGTTTGCAGTTCTGGATCAGTTTCTTGTGCGAGAGATAAGTCAGTGATGTCGATATTTTTCTTGATGCTATCGACTCGAGATAGTGCGTCTGCCACAATATTTGTTAAACCAGAAATGTGCTGAATGTTAGTGCAAAACTGTCCTATATAGTCTAAATATCTAAACTGTCTAGGACTACATTTATCTAGCTTCTGAGTAAAGGCGACGGTGATTGGTTTCTGGTCTGTGTATATCGTTATGTCCTTGCCTTCGATCATATGTCTGAAGTGTTTTATGGCTAGATATATAGCTAATAGTTCTCTGTCGTATGCACTATATTTCTTTTCGCTAGGTGAGAATTTCTTAGAAAAGAAAGCTATAGGTTTCATACCTGTATCCGTTTTTTGTTGTAGTACAGCTCCCGCACAAAAATCAGAAGCGTCACAAGTGATGGAGATATCAACATCGTTTACAGGGTGGCTCAGTAAAGCAGCGTTAGCTAAACTGTTTTTGCAGTCGTCAAAGGCTTGGATTCGCTGTGGTGTCCATTCGATTGGTGCTTTTCCTTTGACATTACCTTTTAGGGCATCATGTAGTGGTGCTTGTAGCTCAGCTGCATTGGGTATGAACCTTCGGTAGAAGTTTAACATACCTAGAAATCTGCGTAGGTCTTTCATTGTTTTTGGCTGAGTGAAATTTTGTACAGCTGCTACTTTTTCTTGTGGAGGTGTGAGTCCTTTATCTGATACTGTGTATCCCAAAAAGATAATCTCGTTTTTGCCGAATTGACACTTCGCTGGATTTATCACAACGCCAAACTGCTTGAGCCTTTTGAAAATCTCTTCCAAATGCGACATATGCTGCTCTTCGGATTCTGATGCAATGAGAATGTCATCGATGTAGGTGTAGGCGAAATCTAGACCACGTAAAATCTCGTCTATGAAACGCTGGAATGTCTGTCCTGCGTTTCGTAAACCAAAAGGCATATATAAGTATTCGTACAGCCCAAATGGTGTGGTAACGGTGGTTTTTGGTATGTCTACGGTGGCTACTGGTATCTGGTTGTATGCTCTCACTAAATCTATTGTAGAGAGAATTGTCTTACCAGCTAGCGCCTGACCGAAATCTTCGATGTGCGGAATTGGATATCGATCTGGAACTGTTTTTTGGTTGAGACGTCGATAATCTCCGCAGGGTCTCCATTCCTCACCTTTCTTCGGGACCATGTGCAGTGGAGTAGACCAGTTACTTTTCGATGGTCGTATGATGCCTAGTCGTAGAAGATTTTCGAACTCTTTTTTAGCCCATTGCAGTTTGTCAGGTGCTAAAGGACCTGGTGTTGTATCGATGTGGCGCTTGGTTTGATGTTGAATGTCTTTCACGATACCGGCGGGTCGCGTGATTTCCGGAAATCGTAGCAGCAGTTCATGGTAACGCGACGCTTCCGCGATAGTCTTTACGCTGCCGTCGAAACACTCTTTAACGAGTCCCTTTGTTCGAAGGGTTGTCGTACTGTCTACTAAGCACTGGTTAGCAATGTCCACTAGGAGCGCGAAATGGGAAAAAAATCAGCACCAATAATGGGCTTTGAAATGTCCGCCACTACGAATCGCCACGTAAAATCACGCCGTAGTCCGATGTTTAATGTCAAGTTCACATAGCCGTACGTCGCGATTTTAGTGTCATTGGCCGCGTATAGTAAGTATGAAGTCTTTTCGCGTGCACCCCGTACATATTTTCGCGGGAAAACGCACATATCGGCTCCGGTGTCGATTAAAAACTGTTTTTTTGTATCATAGTCTGTCACGAAAAGGCGGCGAGACTTTGGGCTTTGATCGGATGCCGCATTTACCGACTGCCCGCGACGTTTCCCTGCTGCTTGCACTGAGGAGAGCTCTTTTGAGCTTGGTCACCAAAACTGTAGTGATACCAACATAATATGTCACTATTATGTTCCCTACTGTAGCTACTGTCTCTAGGATATGGTCTTCGTCTTGAGTTGCTGCGGTTTCGATGGTATGTGTTAGCTTGTGCTTGAGCATTTGACAAGCTGGATAGGTGGATTTTCATTTCAGCTAATTCGGCTGTCAATTTCTCTATGGTACTTTCAAGAGCGTTAGAAGCTTCTGAAATTTGGGTCCTAGCAGCTATCGCTTCAGATATTGTGTCAGCTAGCTCGGCAACTGCGTCCAAACTAGCTTTAGCTTGAGTAGCTAGAATAGCCTGTGTAGACGCTGGCAGTCTACCTAACCACAGAGACCTTACAATATTTTCTGGTACCGTTGTGCCTGCTAAAGACTGTAAATGTCGTAAGAACTGCGAAGGTCTTCGATCGCCCAGTTCTTCATGCTCGAGTAGTCTTTTAATCTTTTGTTGCTGTGATGCACTAAGTCTCTTAATTAATTCTGATTTTAATTTTGCATACCTCTCTGTGGCTGGTGGTGAAACAATGATGTCCCTAACTTCTAATATGTAGGCTGTGTCTAAATTGGCAACTATATAGTTGAATTTGGTTGCGTCACTTGTTATATTTGCCAGTGTAAATTGGTTTTCTACTTGCAGGAACCATATTTCAGGATCGTTGGGCCAGAAAGGTGGGATTTTAACTGAAATCCGATCGACTGAAGCACTGGTGTTGGCACTGGTATTACCGTCCGTCATTTTCGATGTTCACTGTATATTATTATTATTAACCGGCAAAAATATATTATTAACACTAACTTTTTTTAAATTTTCGCGGCGGTTTAAAATACTCGCGGGGTCACCAATATTCCGATGGGTGAGTTGCTGGAATTTAATTAAAAATGAATATAATAAAACAAACGGTAATTTTATTGTTGTAACGAAAATGTGTTTTCGTTTAGGTCTCTCGGAGAGGGTCGAGTCGGTGTGTGTGTGAATCGTTCGAATGCTGTGTAGTGACTAAAGAAAAAAACCACAAACGATAAATATGTTTGTGTTTCTTTTACTTTGACCAGCTGTCAATAAATCACTAGGTCTGGCGTACACTTTCGCAGTTTTAAGAAAACAATTTCGATGCATTCTTTGTTGACATAATGGTCTGATATGATAACTAATTTATGTGGGTGAGGAAACAGATGTTGACAGAGTAAAGCCATTTCACTCTTAGCATTTTTGTGTTTAATTTAATGTGAATTTCGAATGACTAAGTTGTTTCGCTTTTGAGAAAAAATATTAAAATTAAAATTAGCGAAATAGTAATTAAAGCGTATCGCTATAGACTTATATATCTGACTAGATTTTCTTTTCCGAATAGAGACTCTAGCTCGTTATTGTATCTGCGCCTCCATTCGTTTGTCACGCTGTCTCTGCAAGGGCCATACATCATTCGAAGGATTTTACGTTCCCACACCAGCAATTTATTTACTTTTCTTTTTGTTAGCGTCCATGTTTCGCTTCCATACGCGACTGCTGGTCGTATTATGGTCTTATATATCTGGATTTTTGCACCTCGTGAAAGAAGTTTTGACTTCATTAGACGTTGCATTGTGAAGAAAGATCTGTTTCCTGCCATTATTCTCGTTTCAACTTCTCGCTCTAATTTGTTGTCATTTGTGATTGTTGCTCCTAAATATTTAAATTACTTAACCACTTCGAAGTTGTGATCGTTTATAGTAATGTTTTGCCTTATTCGCCGTCGTTCTTGTTTTGAGACGACCATGTATTTTGTTTTGTCTTCATTTATTTTTAGACCGATGTTTAATGCAGTTTCTTCAAAGCTCGAGAAAATATCCTTAATTTCTAATGTTGATTGTGCTACTGCGTCTACGTTATCGGCAAAGGCGAGTATGATTTTTGCTTTCCGAGCTGTTATGTCTGGTTTGATTTTGTGATATATTTTCCGCATGACATATTGTAAGGCCAGGTTAAACAACAATGGGGACAACGGATTTCCCTGTCTCAGTTCAGAATTTAAGCAGAAAGCATTTGATATTTTTCCCCCTATTCTAGCTTGTGCAACGGAGTTACTTACACACATTTGTGTTACCGCAGCTAGTTTCTTGGGTAGGCCGAGCTCGATCATTGCCTTCCATAATGTTGCACGATTAATTGAATCATAAGCCTGTTTAAAGTCTATAAAGATCTGAGGCACATCCTGATTATATTCCTAATACTTTTCCAGCATTTGTCTTATTGTAAATATTTGATCAATAGTCGATCTGCCAGGCCTGAAACCACACTGGTAGTCACCAACTATTTCTTCGGCGTATGGTACTAATCTTTTTAATAATATCGAAGCCAATATTCTATACGTAGTGTTGATTAGTGAGATTCCTCTGTAATTCATGCATGATTCCTTTTTTCCTTTCTTGTGTATGGGTACAATAATACTACCACACCATTCTTTCGGCATTATTTCTTGTTGCCAGGCCTTTTCTATTAATTGATGAATTTTACTTATGAGTTCATGAGTTATTTTCTTCTGAAGTGGAGGGTCATGACCCCGTGACACATCCCTTGGATCCGCCACTGCCTACTTCAATTTTCAATTAAATAAATTATCTATGGTAAATCGTCTAGCCCTGAACTTAGGTTATTCTTCAGGCTGTTTGTCTTTATTGTCTACGTCTACTAGGAAGATGGTAGCACCTTTCAAATAAATAATCTGCGAAGCATTTCAAGCAGTTTCTGACGTTTCTGTGACTGATATTTTATAAGCTCCGGCTGTACCTACTACCTACTCCACCTGTGCCTGGAGATGTTTTAAAAAACGGAAGTTTTTTTTGGAAATCAAAACATCAAAATAATTTATTACCTGTGGTTTATTCTCAGTAAAAATATTACAGTGTAATAAAGTATTATCCAATAATTAATATTCATGAAATCATGTTATTATTATTGCAATCAGAATTAATAACTACATAATTATTACAGAATGTTGAATGAGTTGCATATTATGAGAGTTCATTTTGAATGAAGTAAAAGACAGACGTACTCTCAATAATTATTAGAGAATACATTACAGTGTGCTATAACTAGATCCAAAGCCAGACATCCAAAGTGAAAGTTATCCTCCAACACCAAATTGTTCTATATGGTCCACATAATGTTCAGAAAAAAGTCACACCATTTTGAGGGTCAGGTTTGGGGGGGGGGGGGGAAAAATCGGTAAATTCGTCAATATTTTTAAAACTATGGGGTTTAGCATGAACAACCTTCTATACAAAAATGTTCTACATTAAATTTGAAACAAAAAAGAGCCTATGCATAAACCTTCTAAAATGAACGGTTCCAAAGTTACGGAGGTAGTATAGTATAATTGGTCCAAAAAAGGCCTAACCCAGACATTAAAAGTAAAAGTTTTCCTCCAACACCAAATTGTTCTATATGGTCCAGATATTGTTCAGTAAAAAGTTATACCATTTTGAGTGAGCGTCCGGTTGGGGGGGGGGGGGAGAAATCGGTAAATTAGTAGTTTTTTATGTTTTTCGTCAATATTTCTAAGAATATGCTTTAGCGTAAACAATGTTCTATACAAAAATTTTCTACATCAAATTTAAAACAAAAAAGGTCCAATACAAAACTGTTATAAAATCAACGATTCCAGAGTTACGAAGGGTGAAAAGTGGTGGTTTTCGATACTTTTTATATTTTTTGGGCAATTTATAATATTTTTACTGATTGAAAGAAATTTTCTTTAACAGAATTTGGTATTTCAGTGGCCGATGGTATGTTGCCCTTGAAAGAAGCCCTTATAGACACGTCAACCACACCACCCAAAATCATCATCAATTGCCCAAAAAATATAAAATGTATCGAAAACCTCCACATTTCACCCTCCGTAACTCTGGAACCGTTGATTTTATAACAATTATGGATAGGACCATTTTTGTTTTAAATTTTATGTAGAACGTTTTTGTATAGAACATTGTTTACGCTTAAAAATAGTTTTAGAAATATTGACGAAAAACGTAAAGAAACTACTAATTTACCGATTTCGACCCCATATCCCCCCCAAACCGGACGCTCAAAATGGTGTAACTTTTTACTGAACAATATGTGGACCATATAGAACAATTTGGAGTTGGAGGAAAACTTTTACTTTGGATGTCTGGGTTAGGCCTTTTTTGGACCAATTATAGTTACTATACTACATACCTCCGTTGGAACCGTTCATTTTAGAAGGATTATGTATACAGGGCCTTTTTTATTTCAAATTTAATGCGGAACATTTTTGTATAGAAGGTTGTTCATGCTAATAAACCTCATAGTTTTAGAAAATATTGACGAAAAACGCAAAAAACTACGAACTTACCGACTTCTCCCCCCCCCCTCTCCCCCCAAACTCGACGCTCAAAAAGGTGTGACTTTTTTCTGAACATTATAATGGACCATATAGAACAATTTGGTGTTGGAGGATAACTTTCACTTTGGATGTCTGGCACAAACCATACATACTTATAGACGTTTCACGACCATGTTAATCTTTCGGATCGAATTAACGCCATCTCTTGATTGGAATGGGAACTAAATTGACAAATTTTAGTTACGTGAGAATTTCAAATTATAAATTTTGCGGGATTTTTGATGAAATTTCGCAGGAAATTAAAACAACAGAAAGACAGTTCAATGTTTTATTCCATATTTTACTGAAAACTTCAAATATTCCAATTTGTTTTCAAAATGCTAAACACTACTGCTATGTGTCACGTGAAAGCACTGATGTGTATCGAGTTGAATGAAAATTTTTGAAAGAATCTTGTACATAGGATGATTGTTTAGATAAATATTACCTTATAATCTTTTACAAACTTCCAAAAATATGTAGGTCCGTAATGTTGATGACACACTTGTCTATTGGAATAAACTGTTTCAGGATCTATTATATTGTTTTTTTAATGTGGAGAAACACAACACTGGATGATCAATGTAAACTAAAAATTCTACTCATAAAAATGGAGAGGAGGTTAATACACTTATTAAAATTGTGATTAAATCTAATTAAAAACGTAACACCACTATAATAAAATAATTAAGCCACAAACTGTAAAATAAAAAGTAAATAACAAATTAATTTAATTGTCAACTGTCAGTTGTTAAATATGACAAGAGAATTGACTGACAGCGACATCTCTGGATTGGAATGGTAACTAATTTGCTGTCTTGACCTTGACAATTTACGTGAAACGTCTATGAGTATGTATGGTTTGTGATGTCTGGGTTATGTCATTTTTTGAATCAATTCTATCATACTATTAATGCTATTACAGTCGAACCCGCTTATAGGGCTTTTCATTCACAGTCATTTGTTTCGAGCTTCTGTCACATGTCGTATAATCCATGTATAATAATATTATACACAGATTATACAACATATGACAGAAGCTCGAAACAAATGACAATCGATGAAAAGCCCTATTGGAATAGCCTTCGTGCCGACTAAAAGTATTCCTATAATGGAAATATTCTAATAACCAATCATTGGTAGCTAGTAGAAATATTTCGGGAGCTCAAATTTTTATTCATTAAACCGGAATATTCCTTTAAGATATTCTAATAAGCGGGTTTGACTGTATTTATTTTAGTTTTCAATCATACTGACAAGTACAATTACACATATTTTACAAAACTACTACAAGACTCCGTGGCGCAACGGTAGCGCGTCTGACTCCAGATCAGAAGGTTGCGTGTTCAAATCACGTCGGGGTCAAAATTTTTTGTTTTTTTTCCCTTAATTATTTAACTACATATTTGAAAGCAGTTTTGCCTTCATTATTTGAACTATTGAAGAGATAGCTTTAGAATTGATAATTGTGGAATTTCTAACTGTGGAAGGCATTACAAGACAGAACTAAAATAATGCATTTGTATTACAAACCAAAAAAAACAAGTGTAGAACGACCCTTGAAAAGATGCAAAGTGTCATGTCAAAACGGGCAATTTCCTAATCTCCAGATGAAGCAGAAGACTATTTTTTTGTTCACTACTAAGGTACTTTAACATTTTCCGAGTTAAATTTCGAGAGTTTGGAGAGAAGGCATGTACTAGTTACTAAGTTAGTATTTACACAATTTGTCGGATTATATGACCCGTTTTACAATAATGTTTTTAAATTTAAATAGGTAATGTTTATAAATTAAGCCACAACTACTGGTGTATTATAATGATTATTTCATTCATAGGAGATTCTGACCAATAGAAAGCTACAGAAATGTGAATTAAATCGATAGTTTTTGATAATCTCCCGTCGTTAAGTATATTACGTCAGATGCCCTTCGTTGCTACGAAAAAATACATTCAGTGACATTAATTACAATTAATGTTTTAAAAATTATAAAAGTGATGACTTTCAATCGTCAAATATTTATAAAAACTGTGTGTTTAATGGTACTTACATAAATAAATTGCAATAAAATTTTGGTTTTGAACAGTTTTATTCATGAAATAATCGCAACAAATTGCACTCGACCTCTGAAATTAATATAGAATTTTTGCTCTCGTGACACTTTGACATAATTTCACTCGCCTTCGGCTCGTGAAATTAAAACTGTCAAAGTGTCACTCGGGAAAAATTCAATAATTTCAGAGCTCTTGTGCAATTACTACTGAAAATGATATTTTTAATTTTGAAAAAACATTACTTAACAGTAACTTAGTTATACATCTTCCCAAAACATTTTAAATCTTTTTTAAGAACGATTTGCGGAGTGAAAATCGAAACGTCAAACATTCGTTATTTGAAAATATAATGTTCATTACACCAATAATTATTAATAATAATTTAAATGAGACAGGCAACAACAAAGCAGTTTCATAACCTCCATCAAAGTTCGACTAATAATAAAATATTGTAGAATATTCTGGTACTTACAAATAATTACTTACTCATACTCATTATTTATTTATTTTTGAATAAATTGTAACGTAAAAATTTTAATTTTTCTATTACATTTCACATTCTGTCCATTGGTATTTAACTAAAAATTTTACTAAGGTGTACATAGTCCTCGGTAGTATAGTGGTCAGTATCCCCGCCTGTCACGCGGGAGACCGGGGTTCGATTCCCCGCCGGGGAGGACTTTTTTGTTTTTTAAGCGTATTTTTACGATTAATAATTATAATTATTATTGCACTGATTCGGTAGCATTAATTTTTTCTATTTACTAGTTTATAAGTGTTATTCTTTTTCTCATAGGCATCTTTCAGTGCTTCACAGTTTTTCGATTTCTTTCTAACGCATTAAATTTTATGTGACATAAAAAAGGCACGTCTGTGATTACAGACATTTATAACATATATTTTAGTTGTCGATAGATGGCGCTATAATCGAAAAAAATTTTATTTACGAATTATATAATATATCTATCTACGAATATAATCTGTACAATTTATAAGACTGTACAAATCAAAGAAAATACCATTTTATAAATGCAATAAACACAATTGTTTTGTTTTTATGCCAAATTGCAAATAAAATTTGACAACTGTCAGATTTAACTAAAATGTCATGTTAGAACAAATGTTATAAATGTATATTATCACGGCCTTACCTTTTTTCTATCATTTGTGACGCACTGAAAACTGCCCATGAAAAGGACCATACCTAATACTCCAGGAAACGAAGCATTTAAGAATCTAAAAATTACTGGCCGCTATTTTTTAAATGGAATATTTTGGGAACGTCAATAGAAAAGGCCTGCCATCTCGTAAAGATCGAAATTTTTACTGCGTTATGTTTTTTATTAACATTTATGCAAAACAAGCCACCTTTTTCATTCATTTCAATATTGTGAAAAAAAATACCCACTATATGGTTCTTTTCATGAGCATTTTTCAGTGCGTCACAAATGATAGAAAAAAGGTTAGTCCGTGATAAATACACATTTATGACATTTATTCTAACATGACATTTTAGTTAAATCTGACAGTTGTCACATTTTATTTGCAATTTGGTATAAAAACAAATCAAATGCGTTTATTGCATTTATAATATGGTATTTTCTTTGATTTGTATAGTCTTATAAATTGTACAGATTAAAATTTTTTTTATATAGAGTAATATAATATTATTTAATATTATATTATTAGCGCCAGCTATTGACAACTAGATTAAATGTTATAAATGTAACCAACGAAATGTAATCAGCGATGTGCGTTTTTTCTGTCACATACAATTAATTGCGTTAGAGAGAAATCGAAAAACTGTGGCGCACTGATAAATGCTCATGAAAAGAACTATAGATAAAAACGTTCAACACGACTTTCTACAAAATACGTGCTTTTTAAAATGAGATTTTCTAAATTAAAAATGTTTATCTATAAAAAAATATTGAAAATTAAACTCGAAAGTAAGTAATTTTTCCACTAATTGTTTATAATTTTATTATTATAATAAACCATAAAATATTTAAAACACATTTCACAATATGCGTTTTTATGTAGTTACTATGTGCAAGAGATGGGCCTGATCGGTGCGTGGAGTGGTTTTTAAACAATCTATTTGTCTATCAAATTTGAGAAAAAAATAGCCATTTTCCAATCGCCCTACAGGCGCTTGTCAACATTTAGAAAATATTTTTTGATCTCTTCTCTATTCCCTTTTAGGGGAGTGCAATTAGAACGAAAACATGCATTGTTTCGGAAAAATTCAAACCAGCTTATATTTTTCCAAAATTTTTTTTGTTAGTTTATATACATGTTAAAGTAAAAAGTTCTACTCGCAGATTTGGCCGGTAATTGTTTATTAATTGTTTAAACAATAACAATTGTTTTGTATAAATAATTTTAAAAATATCTTTGAATTTATCATTTTACTTTGATCAAATAATATGTTTCTTGTTTTTGATTATGCTGAATCCGAATATGGCATTGCAATTTGAAAATTCTTATACAGAAGCTCTTACACAGTATGTCTGCGTAGCTAGGAACCACATGGAAAACTTTTTTATTATCAATTTTACGAAAAAAAGTTATTCTTCATAAAATGCCCTGGATAGTCAAAAATCTAAAACTCAAATATCAGATATCAAATTTTATCAATTTTATACGAGTTATGTCAAAAATATGAATTTCGTTAAAGAGTAAAGTACCTTTATATTCCAGAATATCAAAAAATGCCATTATGAAAAGTTGTTTGAAATTAAAAACTATGTTTTATTTAATATATGTACAGCTGCTTCCAAAAAAAACTGATACGACTCTTAAAGCGTATTTTGTAGAAAATTGAGCAGTGTACTTTCTTCTTCTTCTTCTTTTTGTTTTTGGTCTCACTGCAAGGCAATTACCAGCACGATTTATAGGCGATATTGATGTAGTCTGGCTTTAAGACATATCAAAATCGCTGACTATGTTCTTGTAAAAAGCTTTTGATGAGGTGTGATGTAATGAATATGACTTTAATTATATTTAATTTATTATATTTTGAAGGATAAATACTTATTATTTACATACTGTTACTGTCACTGCCAAATCTTAAAATTTGTCAGATAACTTCAACCTCAAAAAATGGCTGTTTGTTTGTTTATTTTATTATTTGTCTGTCATAATAAATATAATATAATGTCAGACCAAACATACACTGCTCAAAATGATCAAATCTTACTAAGAGTCATATCAGTTTTTTTAGGAACCAGCTGTACATCATTCTAATGAAAGAAAAATTCAATTTTTTCTCAAATTACGGATACCCATCATCATTTTATTACAATTATGATAACTATTTTATTCTCAATTTTACGAAAAAAAGTTATTCTTCATAAAATGCTCAAAAATAGATAGTTTATTTAATCTCTAAAGTAAAATAATTTAATGCATTTTGAAGACTACGTCCTAAACTTTAAAAAGGCACTTATAAATCTGGAATAAATCTGTTCAAACTTGAGTAATACCGTCTTAAAGTGGTGATAATTCTGCAAAACTACGAAGTTTTCAAAAATTACATTTTTTGAGACGTCGTCGTATCATTCGAATTAAATTTTTGAGACTTTTTTGAATGAAACATCGTTAAGTAATATGTTTGAAAAGTAAGTTGTGCAAAATTGAGAGTTTTATAAGAAAAATTGCATTAGTTACACATTTTTAAATCATTTTTAAACAAAATTCAGGTAAGTCTTAATTTCCGCCCACACCGTACTTATGCCCATACATTTTATTTCTTTTTATTATAACCATAAGATAGTTTAATTATTCTTCTTTCATGTCCAATTTGTAAAATTTTATTTGATCCATTAGTTAAAGAATTAATTTAAAATAACTCAACCGTGTACTTCGCCGTACCCTAGTTTACAGTGCGCCAATGTTTGTGAGAAGGGTGACTTTAGCGTTATAAATAAAAAATTATAGAAGCTACAGATTTAATTTTAGAAAAATTTTTATATAAGGTTTTTTTTGTAGAATTTTCTGAATTTTTCAATGGTTAAGTCAGTTTTTTTCTAAAATTAATATTTTTGGAGTTATTTAAAAAAACATCTAATTTCGTTGTTCATTTGTTTAATAAAAAATGAAGCACCCACTTCTCGAGTAGAACTTTTTGATATATTGTTTAATAAACATCTTAATGAAATTACAAAAAGTTCTATCTTGTTTGATTTTTTCCGAATTGAAAATCTATATTATGCACTCCCCTATTTGTACGGTGTCATATGACCCAACTTATCTAAAAAAAAATTGTTCGAAGTGAAAAAACTATTTTTGTGAATTTGTTTAAAAAAAAATGTTTAAACATTTTTTTGACTAAGGTACCGCCTGGAACCCTGTGGATTTGTTATAAGGACCTCTTTTGGTAAGTTTGTGCAAAAAAATCAAATCGAAATAATTTCGCTAACGGGGGCGACGATACAGCCTGGAATATAGCGTTAATTATTAATAATTAAAAATAACAGCTTTCTAATAAAATATTTACAAAAATTTCTTGAGGATCTTGAAGGACGGATTTTAGTCTTTAATTTGGTCACTTTTTGGCTTTCATAATAATAATTTTTAATCCAGTTATTAAGCATTGAAAATGGCCATTTTCGCATTTTTCAAATTTTAAATCGCGTATAACTCGACAACAGTCAATTTTAGACAAAAATGACAAAAGACTTTTTTTGCCCAGAATGACCCACGTTACCTAAAAAAAATTGTTCGAAATAAAAAAATTATTTTTGTAAATTTCTTTAAAATTTTTTTTTTAATTTTTCGACTACGGCACCGCTTGGCACCTCAAAAAGTAAATATTTTATCTAAAAAAATATTCTTAGCAAAAGTGTACCATATAAAAAAACGAAAAAAATGGTATATCAGCAAAGTCTATAAATTGAGTAAAAGCAAAGTTGTAGCTCATGAAAAATACGTTCTTAAAAACCTCCCTCTATTTAGCACACTAAATAAAATTAATCGTTGCCGCTTTACCATTTATTTTAACTGTATGTGTATTGTTTATATGATATGTAAGTTTGATTGGTTTGAAGTGCTTATTTTTAAAAAAATTTGGTTTTATAGTGAAAAAAATTTTCTAAAATTTTTTGAAAAATTTCCTTTTTTCAAAATAACTTAAAAAGTTTTAGTGATAAGAAAAATCTTAAAGAGTAAAAAAATATAGGTTTTGCCATTATAAATATGCTAGTTTCATTTTGTTTTTCCGTAAGACAAAAATTGGTTAAGATATGGCTGTTCAAAATTTGCATACACTCGTGATTAGTGACCCGTTCAAGCTTTTTCAACTATCACCCTTTCAAAAATAAGCACTTTAAACCGGTGAGACTGACAGATCATATAAAAAATAGATTATTAAGTAAATTGTTTGTAAAGCGGTAGCGCATAATTTCATTTGAGGAGCTAAAGACGGGGAGATTTAAAAAAAAAAAAAAAGAGGGATAACTTTATTTTGAGCGTAACTGGCTTATTTTTAATGCTAGAAACTTTTATACACAATTAAAATAAAGCTTTTTATAAACACTTTAAAAAAGTTTGAATGAGTTTTTCCCGAAAGGTGCTTAATTTTTCGGTGATTTCACCTTGAAATATTCGATTTGGAATTAGACGAATAAGAACGAATTTTTCATGAGCTACAACTTTGTTTTTACTCGATTGATAGACTTTACTGATACACCATTTTTTTTTGGTTTTTTCTAAGCTACACTTTTGCTAAGGATATTTTTTTTTGATCAAATATTTACTTTTTGAGTTAATTGCGAAAAACCGTCTGAAAACGTAGTTTTTTGTCGAAAAATAAACATTTTCAATCGCAAATAACTCGATAAGTATTAAGTTATCCATTATCCATTTCCGGTCTTATCTTAAACGTATGTTTTTTCAGCCCCGAGAAGGGGTAACTGTCACCCCCCAAGTAAAAGCAACCAACGGCACAATTTCAACTTTGAAGTGGAGAGTAAGTAGAACCTAAATCCAAAGTTTCATGCAATTCGGAGTTGCCCCTGAAAATTACACAGTATCGCCGTATTTCCTGTTCATTTACTGGGCTACATGTGAATATCCCGAAAGCGAGTGTGGCTTGTTAATATTATAAAGAATAAAAACTTTTTTAAGAAGCACAAAGTATTGTTGTGCGCTTTGAGTATTTGCTATCTTAGTAAATATTTTAGCGTGACAAAACAGTAAGTACGTAAAACTTTAAAATTTTTAATTTATGTACTTTTACTTTCTCGAGAAAATGTACAACTGAAATGCGACACAGTTTACGGAACATTAAGAGACTGCTAGTATGCATTACCAGACTCTTTTATATTTGTCCTTCTCTTTCTCTGATTTTCGTTTTGGATAAAAAAGTAGCATCTGTCAAGCTTAAACAATTATTTTCTTCCAAATGTTCACCAACGCTTGACAACACAGAATACAGAATAAATATATTTATTTTGGCTCTCTGCTCTGGACCGCTCTCTCTGCAGCATCCCGATTCTCCGGCCGAATTTACACGGCATTTGGGATTTTTCTTATTCATAGTCACTTTTTGGGACAGAGGATAATGGGCGGAATTGTTTTGAATGGCCCAAGGGACTCCAAAATTCGACAGACACTTTCACAGTATTTTTCGCATAATGGCACATAAAAAAGTCGAATTGTTCGGTCATTTTGCGAGAAGGAATGTGAACCGAACCGGAAAATCAATAAAAGTCATCCGATATTCATGTGGTTTTATGATTGAATTGAAAAGTTTTATAAAAAGAATCAGAAGTAAAAAGAAACCAAATCGTGTTTGAAAATTTCCTGCAAAGGAGATTTAATAAATTATAGACGTGACGTCATTCAACTCGATGTATGTAGAGAATTCTTAAATTACATACTTTTACTGTAGTTAGTTTCTCCAAAATTAACTAATAGGCCTGGATCCCGCACCAAAACCAAAAAATTTGTTAAATGCTTAACGGCTGACAAACTTTGATGTATGGGAACATTATAACAAGGGAAGTTTTAATTGTGGAACAGGTTACAGATTTAGAACGTCAGACTACGAAAACATCCCATGTATTTTATCAGACAGAACTTCCAATTGATTTGTTACCCTTTCAGTAAAATATCATGCAAAAATCAGACTGCTATTTATCACCAACATAATTCCTGTCGTTTGACATGTTCTATGTGTCGGATTTATATCAAAATGTCCAACATATTTGTCTGACCAACATTTTTTCATACCGGGTGGTGAATTGGAAAACGGGCCATAAATGTAAAATTCTAAATTGTTGAATTCCTGCTTCCCTAATTATTTTACATCAAAAGTCATGAGAAACTATTTGTAGAGGATTGAAATCTGTATTAAAAACAAAAGTTAAAATTGTTCTACGATTTAAACAGAGTCCAAAATTTTGAAAAATAGGATACATTTGCCATACCTAAGTAAGTGCATAAAACTAAGGTCACACGTTACGATTTCTGACAGTACGCAAACTATTGACTCAATAAAACATCTTTATTATTACTACTTTCTCCTCAACTAAGGACATCTTTTCGACTTTATTGTTTTTTAAACAATAAAAACGATAAAATAAAAAAACTGACAGTTCAAAATATTGTTAATATAATAATTTCATTGTGACCGAAGGCAACCTTATACACATTCTTGCACTGTGTGTGGCCTAAATTTGGCAAATACTTTGATGAAATTTATTATATTTTACAACATTTTGGAATGTGTTTAATTTGTAGAACAATATTAACAATTGTTTTCAATAAAGATTTCAATCCTCTATAAATAGTTTCTCATGTCTTTTGATGTAGAATAATTAGGGAAGCAGGAATTCAACAGTTTAGAATTTTACATTGAGTTTCCTATGGCCCGTTTTCCAATTCACCACCCTGTATATTATATATATAAAGTTTGCTATTAAATAAACTTAAAAACAACCTGCTCGTTTTCAGAATCATAAACTTGTCAGGATGACACGTTCCAAAATTAAAAACACGTTCCACAATTAGTCCAGGAACCGAAGCTTTTCACCGCGCAGTTTTTACAGAATGGATCGATTTGCTTGAAAACGTGAGAATAAGTAGTGGATAGTCCAAGGATTAAAATCTATATGATGCCGAAAGACGCTTTTACCATGGGAGTGGTTGCCACCCGATCTCGGGGGTGGAAATTTTTTATTATATTTTGACCGCAGAAGTTGATAAAAACATTCATTCTAAGCAAAAAATGTTCTATACATTTTTTTGATAAAATTAATAGTTTTCGAAAAAAAAGAGACTAAGTTTTCACTCTAATGGCATATAAAAAAACAATGCTATTCTACATCCCACCAGAATGAAAACATTCGAAACCGGTAGGGGTGCTTGCAGCACTCTCTGATTGGACTAGAATATGGTTCGGCTGTGTTTTCGTTTTGCAACGAAATTGAAAATGGTTATTCATTTTTGATTTACATTTACTCTGTGTGGAGTATGAAGGGAACCATTCTCGTTGGAACTTTACCGCGCTGAGCAGATGGGACGTGAATTGTAAATTGTAGAATTCCCTCATCTTCCTTAGTCTGAGCATCCGTATGGCTTGCAAATTGTAGAAGCCTCGGAGGTGTAACCAGAGAAGGTTCCCATTGTTTTCATTCTGGTGGGATGTAGAATAGCATTGTTTTTTTATATGCCATTAGAGTGAAAACTTAGTCTCTTTTTTTTTGCTAGCAGTTGCCGCTAGGGCATCTATGCCATTTCGTTCGTTGCAATCCGGGACTGCACGCTGGGGTTTGTTTTGGTTGGATCGGGGAGGGCAGCATATGTGCCTCCTGATGAGAGGCTAATAAGTTTCGAAACCGGTAGGGGTGCTTGCAGCACTCTCTGATTGGACTAGAATATGGTTCGGCTGTGTTTTCGTTTTGCAACGAAATTGAAAATGGTTATTCATTTTTAATAGTTTTCGATTTATTCGCTATCGAAAGTGTTAGTTTTATATCGAAAAAATCAATGTTTTTCGATATACTCATATTTACGATTCACTCAATTTTTGCCGTAGAAAAAATTTTTTCGTATCTCTGATGTTAATCTTTCTATTCTGACGAAAATGGAATTTTTTACCAAACTACAAAAATTCGTTATTCGCTTTAAACTCCAATTTTTTTAAAAACTGATCATTCTAAGCCAGTCAAACTTCTACAATCTATTAATAATACATAAACAAAGAATAATAAGTAAGGCCAATGACTAAAAACACCGCTAATTTATATTATTATGCTTCCAATTGAATTTCTCCTTCTTTTTTCAAAAAAATAAATTGATAATCAAGTATATTCAAATGGGAAATAAGCCACAATTTTACCTAAAAATGATTTTATTAACGTTTATTTACTATGGAATCTCTAACGCGAGAATTTCAGTGCCACCGTTGCATTTGGTTGTCTTTTTAAAGACAGATCACATGCTATGATTTTTTGTGGCGGATATTCTTGAGTTGGGATTGATTTCATGTAATCGAATGAACTATCTTTTAGTAAAGTCGTCCCAGGAACGCAACTCATCAATATTGGCAATATCATTTTAAAGTCGTCTACTTTAAAATGTATAATACGTGTCTGAATTGCCGATATAAATGAGTCAGATTAAATAAATTATTACAAGAATTTTTTACTAAGCAACAACATTTTTGTTTATTTAGTATTATTTTGTATTTTGACAACGACACCCGACTTGGGCGTCGAAACGTTAATAAAATCATTTTTAGGTAAAATTGTGGCTTATTTCCCATTTGAATATATGTACTTGATTATAAAAATGCCACAAGAAAATAGCTTCAGAACAACAATAAATTGATTTTTTTACCGTAACATTTTTATTTTTTATCCTAGAAAGTTTGCTAAAAAGAATTTTGTAGGTTTTTACAAGATCTATAAGCCTATTAATATTAAATATTTTTAAATTCCTCAGTCGCAAAAAGAGGTGACTGAAAAGTTTGGTAAAGGTGGTTTTTGCATGTTATTACAAGTTGTAATTGTCATTTGCTCACTCAATTTTTGCAGTAGAAAAAATTTTTGCAAACCAGATTCTGGGGAATAAATTAAGCTACAATTTCATATTTAAACATTTTTTCGTATCTCTAATGCTAATCCTTCTATTCTGAAGAAAATGCCATTTTTTCCAAACTACAAAAAGTTGTTATTGATTTTAAACTCCATTTTTTTAGAAACTAATCACTCTAAGCCGGTCAAACTTCTAGAACCTATTAATAATACATAAATAAAGAAGACCAAATAAGGTCAATGACTAGTTTTAATTAGGGTGGGGATTAGGAGGTTGCTTCCAGTCACTTTTTCACTGAAAAAAATAGGGACTGATATTCTTTTCATTCTAAGTCACTTAATTTTTGAGCTAGAGACTTTTCTTTTTATTTTTGGAGATAGATATTTTTAAATGCTTTAAATTAGTTTGAACAAGTTATCCTCGAAAAATGCATAGTATTCCCGTGTTTTGACTTTGAAACTACAATATTTAGCATTTGATGAAGAAGAGCTAACATATAATAAAGTATAGCTCGATTACTATTGATCTTAAATAAAACTTAAAAAAACAGTCTTGTTTATTTTTTCAAAAGGTATATTTTGGTTAAGTAAAGTTGTCATGATAAAACGAAAACTTTTGGAGTTACTAGCAGAAAACATTGATTTTTTCGATATAAAACAACACTTCGATAGCGAATAAATCGAAAACTGTTAATTTTATCAAAAAAATGTATGGAAGTTTTTTGCTTAGAATGAATGTTTTTACCAACTTTTGCGGTCAAAATATAATAAAAAATTTCTACCCCCGAGATGGGGTGGCAACTACCCCCATGGTAAAAGCGCGTTTCGGCATGGTCCTATTTTAAGCTTCATTACTTGGACTAAATTAAAACTTCCCTTGTTCCAGTGTTCCCATACATCAAAGTTTGCCCGCCTAGACACCGTTAAGTTATTAACAAATTTTCAGCATGCTATTAATAAACTTTGTTTAGTTCCCAACGCTAGAGAGTTGGATTATTGTGCCAAGTCAATAAAATTATAGTAAATTTGAAAAATTTACAGTCGATGAAAAAAAAACAAGCGTCAGATTAAATTTTAGTGCATTAAATAATGGACAATAGTTATTAATTATTTTTATGAACCTATTGAATTGAAATTTCAATTTAAATTCAATAGATTATTAAAAATCTGACTACTGACTTGTGATTATCTTTAGTTGAATTTTAATATATGTATTTTTTTGTATCAAATTCAAATATAGTATGTACTATTATTTAAACATTAGGGTCTCTTTGTAACGACAATGAAGTCGACTTTACTAAGTAACAAGACATTTACTCAACAAACAGACTACACATTCCATCTATCTATCTAATTAGCCTTCTTCGGTCCACCTTTGGATATAGGCCTCCCAATCCTTTTCCATTCTTCTTCTTTTTCTTCTTCATCTAGAGCCCACGTGCTTATTGATATCATCTGTCCATTTCATTCGGGGCATTCCTCTGCCTCGTCTATATTCCCACGGTCTCCGATTTATAAGAATTTTGTTCCATCGGTCTACTTTTTGTCTTATATTGTGTCCGGCAAATCTCTATTTCAATTTTGCAACTTCTTGTCTAAAATCACTTACTTTTGTTTTCTCTCTTATCCACTCGTTCGTCTTTTTATCCATTAGTCTTTCCGTCTTTCCGTTGCTCTATGCTTTTTTATGATTTTGTCCACGTTTGTTTTTGTAAACGTCCACGCTTGGGAACCATGTGAGAACAGGGCGTACGCATTGATTGTACAGGGTGAGGCAGATAAAGGGCCTATTAGAAATATCTCGAGAACTAAAGCTAAGAGAATGTTGAAAATTGGAATACAGGGGTTTTGAGATATGAACTATTTAATGAAAATATTTTCTTCTCTTTGCTACTTCCGGTTATACCGGAAGTTGATTGTAACTTCGTTTTTTTAAATGGGACACCCTGTATATTTTTACATTTTTGGATTCTCCTCGATTTCTTCTTTCTTAAAATATAAGGTTTTGTAATATTATACAGGATAGGTTAAAAGATAATTACGTTTCCTTATTAATTTCGTAGCAACATTAACACCCTGTAGGATTGTAGTAGATTGGCATAATAAACTCTATTAATGTTCAAATGATTTTTAATATAGTCTACTATTGTTAAGAGTTATTGGTATAGTTAAATTTTTAATTTTAGTATACAGGGTTGGTCGAAACTCGGAATGAGTATTTTCTGAGTTTTTTTTAAATGGAACACCCTGTATTTGAGTATTGTAATGAAATGTTATTTTATGGTACTTTTTAATTTCTTAAGCATTCCCTATACCTAACTCCTTTAATTTGTGAGTTATTGGTGATTAAACCAAACATTAATTGCAACACAAAATAGGTGGAATTGTATTAGGTTGGCCGTGAAAATATTCAGTCACAAATAATTTTTTGGAAATAAATACATATTAATCTATACTGATACTTAAAATTGCCAATAGTGGTTGAGGTATCAAAATGCCATCGAAGTTAAGATTGTTGGTGCGATTAACAATTAAGCACAAACTAAAGCAGTTAGGTATAGGTAATGCTTAAGAAGTAAGAAGTACCATGAAATATCATTTCATTGCAATACTAAAATATAGGGTGTTCCATTTAAGAAAACTCAGAAAATACTCATTCCGAGTTTGGACCCACCCTGTATACTAAAATTAAAAATATAGCTACCCTAATAATTGGTAACAAGAGTAGACTATATTAAAAATCATTTGAACATAAATAGAGTTTATTATGTCAAACTACTACAATCCTACAGGGTGTGAATATTGCTACGAAATTAATAAGAAAACGTAATTATCTTTTAACCGACCCTGTATAATCTGACAAAACCTTATATTCTAAGAAAGAAAAAATCGAGGAGAAGCCAAAAATGTAAAAATATACAGGGATGCCCATTTAAAAAAACGAAGTTATAAGCAACTTCCGGTTTAACCGGAAGTACCAAATAGATGAAAATATTTTCATTAAATAGATCAGTCTTCAAAACCCCCTTATTCTAATTTTCATAATTCAGTTGTCTTTAGTTCTCGAGATATTTCTAATAGGCCCTTTATCTGCCTCACCCTATATACCTTGGTCTTAACATGTTGTGGACATCTTTTGTTTTTAAGGACGTAGCTTAGTTTGACAAATGCCGCCCATGCCAGTCTAACTACTAGTTTTTTATCTCTGCTGATTGGTTTTCCTTGTTAAGTTTTATAATTTGACCCAGATGTATAAAATCATGAACTTGTTCGATGTCATCTTGTCCGATCCTCATTGTAATGTCCTCATCAGTATTTGTTATGATTTTGGTCTTACTGTATAATCCATATTAAGGCCTATCTTTTCAGCTTCTATGTTCAGTTCTTTCATCATTTCAAACAATACGATGTCATCAGCGTAATTTAGATGGTTCAAGCGTTGTCATCAAATTTTTATACCTTTTTCTTTCCATTACAATCTTTCAAAAATATCTTCTAGAGCCTGATTGAAAAGTTTCGGTGATATTGTGTCACGCCTGTCTCACGACTCTATTTATTTGTATTGATTTTGTTCCTTAATAGACTTTAGTTGTTGTTTTGGTTTTCTTATACAGTATGTCCCTGTAAGTTGTATCCATATGGAAAACTTTTTTATTATTAATTTTACGAAAAAAAGCTATTCTTTATAAAAAGCTCTGCATGGTCCAAAACCTAAGATTTAACCATCAAATATCAAATTTTTTGAATATTATACGAGGTATGTCAAAAAGTTTGAATTTCACTCAGGAATAAAGTAGCTTTATTTTTCGTAATATTGGAAATTGCTGTTATGAAAAGTTGTTTGGAATTAAAAACTATATTCTAATATGCAATTACATCCTTCTAATTGAAAAAAAAATTTTTTTGAGAAATTATGGATCTCATTATTTTTTCAGTTATTTCAATTCTGATAACTCTTTTATTATTAATTTTACGAAAAAAAGTGATTCTTAATAAAAAGTTCTGGATGGTCTAAAACTTAAAATACAACCATCTTATATCAAATTTTATCAATTTTATACGAGGTATGTCAAAAAAATAAATTTAGATCAAAAGTAAAGTACCTTTATAGTTCAGAATATTTCAATTAGAAGGATGTAATTACATACTGAAACATAGTTTTTAATTCTAAATAACTTTTCATTATAACAATTTTCGATATTGTGAAAAATAAACGTATTTTACTCTTGAGCGAAATTCATATTTTTTGACATACCTCGTATAAAATTGATAAAATTTGACAAAAGATGGTTGTATTTTAGATTTTCGACCATGCAGAACTTTTTATTAAGAATCACTTTTTTTCGTAAAATTAATAATAAAAGAGGTATTTGAATTAAAAAAACTGAAAATAATGTTAGTTATCCATAATTTTTCAAAAAAAAAATTTTTCAATTAGAAGGATGTAATTGCATACTAGAATACAGTTTTTAATTCCAAACAACTTTTCATAATAGCAATTTTCAATATTGTGAAAAATAAAGCTACTTTACTCTTGAGTGAAATTCAAACTTTTTGACATACCTCGTATAATATTCAAAAAAATTGATATTTGATGGTTAAATTTCAGGTTTTGGATCATGCAGAGCTTTTTATAAAGAATAACTTTTTTTCGTAAAATTAATAATAAAAAAGTTTTCCATATGGATACAACTTACAGGGACATACTGTATATTTATATTGGCTATTAGGTCTGTATAATCCAGTCAATTTGTACTCTATGAGCTCCCTAGTGGGAAAGTTTTGGGGTAGTTCTGATTTCTTTCATTATATACAGGGTGAGTCATGAGGAACTGTACATACTCCTACCTCGTATAGAGGCCCCTATGGGGAATAACAAATGACCATTAAAAAGTATCTGTTCCCATTGTTTAATAATATACAGGGCGAGTTTCGCATTTTGACAGAAACTTGTATTCGTCATAATTCTTGAACGGTCAGATCGATGTGTCTCTTATTTTGGTCAATCGTTACACTAGTACCACCTAATCAACTGATTTAGTCAAACTAGAAAAAAATCAGGTCCGGCTTTAAAAAGTTCGTTTTGGTCTTAGAAAAAATTTCACCGTGTATACGCTTTTTGAAAACTCTAATATGAATTTTACAAATTAGACAAATAGGCAATTAAAATGGTATATTTATTTTTCCCCCACACGATTACTTAATTTTTTATAAAAAAAAATCAAATTTGACTATGAATTAAAAATTTGGTAAAGTGAACCATAGATTTAAAAAATAGTATATTGTACAACAAGAGAGAAAAATGACATATTTCTCACGAGCGCAGAAGTTTGTTGGCACGAGCCGAGGCACGAGGCGAGTGCCGCAAATCAAGCGAGAGAGAAAATGTCATTTTAGTTTATTCGCTCTTTTATAATAAGAATTAATAGTTCTCCATGGATTAATTTTATAAATAATTGTACATTATAATAAACAAAAGTAATAAAGTCAATCTTATTGAAACCGTAATTTTGTGTGACTTAGGTATTTCTAAAACCATTCCAGTATTAACTATTAACTAAATCAGTACTTGAAAAATAAATTTACAACAAAACTACTTACCTCAATGTTATAACAAGCCTTTCTTCCGGAAGGATAGCCTGCTTATGTAAATTACACCAGTTTTTAATTAAACGATACTCCTTCTTCTTCTTAAAGTGCCTATCCGTTCCGGATGTTGGTGATCATCATGGCTATCTTGACTTTGTCTATCGCAGCGCGGAACAGTTCAGTGGTAGTGGTATTATACCACTTTTGTAAATTTTGAAGCCAGGAAATGCGTCTTCTTCCCGGTCCTCTTTTACCATTTACATACCTTCCCTTGGAGAATCAGTTGGAGAAGGCCGTAACGTTCTTGATTTCTCATTACATGTCCTAGATATTCTAATTTTTTTGTTTTGATGGTTATGAGAAATTCACACTCTTTCCCCATTCTACGCAGGAATTCCACGTTAGTAATTCGGTCAACGCAGGATATACGTAAGATGCTCCTATAACACCACATTTCGAAAGCTTCGAGCCGATTCATAGATGTAACAGTTACTGTCCAAGCTTCCATTCCGTAGAGCAGAACTGTGAATATATAGCATTTCAACAGACGGTATTTTGTTTTTAATGATATGTCTCGACTGTTGAAAATGGGTCTCATTCTAAAGTATGCTGCTTTCGCTTTTATTATTCGCTGTTTAATTTCTGAGTAGTCCCATTCGCTATTTAAATTCGTACCCAGATATGTATATTCTCAACTCTTTCGATATTCTGTTGGTTGACTGTAAGTCGAGCGAATTAAAAGTCTCTTGAGTCATTCTCATATACTGGAAGAATCGTTCATTATCTTTTAATTTTTGAAATAGATGATGATATTCTCCATAAATTAATCTTTCTCGATTAATAGGATGTACATCAACTCTCTTTCTTTTCAGTTTAGTCAAAACAGAATCTAAAGCAATTATATCATCATCGGAAGACGACATTTTGCTACAAGTAGTAGACGCAACTGCCAGATTTGAACGATCTCTCTCGCTTTTACCCGTCTTCACTGTGTTACCATACCCGCGCGCGAGAACCGCGCGGTTTGCCCGCTAGCGGAAACCGCTTTCACTATGTGTGCCGCCATACTCTCCGTGGATTACTGGTAATATTAAACATTTGCAAAAGTTACGTGACAATGCATTAAATAGATTTAGAAGAACACAATTACCGGAACATTGGTTGTACTACAGTTTCGAAATTATACAACTACTGCTATTAAAGCGGAAAAAGGGCTTACCTTAATATGAAATTTAAAAAAACTTAATATATCCAAACAGAAAGAAAAATGAATTACCTAGGCATTTAAAATCAGTAGAGGATATAAATAATTTTTTTATTAATAATATAAATATAATGCCAGGTAGTAAAGAATTACTTAACTATTATGCTCATAACGTAAAAGAGGGTATTAATGATAACTTCAGTTTTTCGTATGTTTCTGAGGAGCTTATTAAGGATATCATTTTTTCGTTAAAATCTAAAGCTTTTGGCAATGACCACTTAAATATTACAATTGTTCAGTTGTGCTGTCCTGTGATTGATTCCTATTCTAACTCACATAATAAATGTTTGCATTGAAAAAAGTTACTTTCCTTTAGACTGGAAATTTGCAAAAGTTATACCTTTGCAGAAAATCACCTCACCTAAAGAGTACAATGATCTTAGATTGATCAATTAGTATTTTACCTACATTTTCAAAAAAATTTTGAACGAGTTATGAAAAGTCAGATTAGAGATTTTTTAAGCACTAATAAAATTTTGCCAGAAAACCAATCGGGTTTTAGACGTAATCATGGGTGTGCAACTGCACTTGTTGATGTTGTTGATGATGTTATTATATCTTTAGATTTGAACAAGGTTACTCTTCTTGTTCTTTTAGACTTTACTAAAGCCTTTGACTTAATTAATCATGATATATTATTAGCAATATTACAGTTTTATAAATTTAGTGTCAGTTCCAGGAATCTTTTGCCTCTTACTTACATAAGCGTAAACAAATTGTTCAGATTGATGAAATGACTTCCTCGTCGAGTGAAATAAAGTCAGGTGTACCTCAGGGAAGTATTTTGGGTCCATTATTATTTAGTTTGTATACATCAACATTTTCTAAATGTCTTAACTACTGCAACTATCACTTATACGCGGATGATATGCAAATTTATTTGTCATTTGAACATTCTAATGTATTAGAAGCTGTTGGACGCCTAAAAACTGATTTGTTCAATATTTACAAAACGGCTACTGACCATGCACTTAAAATTAACCCATCAAAATCTGTAGCATTATTGTTTTGCAATGAAAATGTATTTTGCAATGAAAAAGGACGGCTCAAGAAAATAGGTAGAGGTAATTTCCTCTTTGGGTTTTTGTTCATCCTATACAGAAGCTGTTTGCTGGAAGTGTCAGCATTCGCAGGCGATCCGCAGAAAATTGACCTGTCGTGTTTTATACAGCAGGTGTACGATAACGCTGATTTTAACGTACATACAATCGACGGATACCACAGTTTTCACGTCATAGGTGGCATTTTTTGTATAGCACCAAAACATCAGTAGCTCCTAACCAGTCCATTCCTCGGTTAAAAACGAAACCCGAACCTGAGGTTTATGGAAGTCAGGGAGCTGTTCAACTAATTCATTTTAAAAGAACAAAATCTCAAGGTTTATCAGAAATCAAGATAACAGATTCGAAGGAAATGTTCACACCAACTGAAACTGTGACTCCATCTGTTCCTGATCTTCTGTGGCTCTAAGGGAAAAGCAGAGACATTCCCGGCCTCTTAGGGTGGAATGGATTCATGGAAGCTGTCACAAGAGACATACCAAATGAACTAATATTTATTATTTGTGCAGAAAACTAGGAGAAATTTATCAAATGACAGCATTCTAATAAAAAATAAAGTTTTGGAATGTAAAAAGTGGGTTTTGCCGAGACCGTTAAAAATTGGCAATTTTCAACTTGCATTTTAGACCAAACGGTTCGTCTAAAAAAAAGTGAATAGTGATATTTGTAGAGAATTTTAAGTACTTTAATTTGTGTTGACAGACCATTTACTGAAAGTTAATAGTTTTCGAGATTTAAGCCAAAAACCGAAAAAAGCAGACAATTTACGCTTTTTTCGCTATTTTCTCAATGTTCTAACGAAAATTCCTTTTTAGCAGAAAAACAATTGTTAACATCTGTTTTATTAAAAAATGATTATCCTTTATCGTTTATAAATAAGGAATTGTCAAGATTGGATCGAATGGAACAGAACAACTTAGAACGGGATCCTACAACATTCACCAGAAATAATACGAGGAAAATATCAATACCATATATAAAAGGACTATCCGAGAAACTTAAAACAATAGGAAATAAATTCAACATTTCAACAACATTCAAAACAACAAACACATTGAGATCTATTCTATCTAAAACTAAACCTAACAATGATCAAGAAAGAACAAAAAATTGCATTTATAAAATACCTTGTGAATGCGAACAATTTTATTTAGGTGAGACATCAAGACCATTAGACGTTAGAATAAGTGAACATCAATCTTATATTAAAAATAGAGAATTTGAGAGATCTCAAATATGTCAACACGCATGGGATAATGAACATAGAGTTCAGTGGAGAGATTCAAGTATAGTCCTGAAAGAATCAGATAGTAAAAAGAGAAAAATCAAAGAAGCGGCTCTAATTATGCTAAATGAAACCAATTGTGTCGCAAATTCCTCGGTAGAATGCAGTAGGATGTGGTTACCCATACTGAAAGAGGAAGTCAATAGAAAGAAAATACCAAGATTAGTAAGTCAATAATATCGAGCTAGTACATATTTTATATTTTAGTATTACTTATATATCTAGTATTATTAATAATATTTATAATTTAAACATGTTACAAGTCAGAATTTGGTATTATTTTTTGAGAGTAAATTAATGTAAGACCAAATACTTACGATGTCGGGATAGTATCACAAGGTTTTTCCTGGTTTTCCCTTGTGATTTACTATGAAGTCTCTAACGCGAGAATTTTACTGTCGTTGCATTTGGTTGTCTTTTTAAAGACATATCACATGCTATAATTTTTTATGACGGATATTCTTGAGTTGGGGTTAATTTCATGTAATCGAATGAACTATCTTTCAGTAAGTCGTCCCAGGAACGCAACTCATAAATATTGGCAATATCATTTTAAAGTCTTCTACTTTAAAATGTATAATATATGTCTGAATTGCCAATATAAATGAGTGAGATTAAATAAATTATTAGAAGAATTTTTTTTTGCTTAGCAACAACACTTTAGTTTATTTTAGTAATATTTTGTATTTTGACAACGGCACCCGATTTGGGCGTCGAAACGTTAATAAAATTATTTTTTTCATTTTAATTGTGGCTTATTTCCCATATAAATAATTTTCTCAATGTTCCGTCACGAAATTTTATCCGCAAACCTCATATTCGGATTTAGCAGCCCAAAATACATATATAATGAAAGAAATCAGAACTACCCCAAAACTTTCCTAGTCAAAACACAATTTTATTGAATTATGTATATCTGTGGTCAATTCTGCTGTTAATCAAAGAATTTTTCACTGCGCAATATTTAACACTGTCGAAAGCCTTTTCGAAATCTATGAACGCTATATAGGGGATACAGTATTCGTTTGCTCGTTCTGTAAGGATTTTCCAATAACACCGACAGTTCTGAAGAAAACGCATGGGTTTTCTTTCTATAGGTATTAACGAAAAAACCTGTCTATTGTGATTTTCTGAACACGGTTAAATTTTGATATTTTCCCTGGACTACATAATATATTATAAAACATATCAATATACATATTGTAATAAAATAAAATGTAAGTAAGTGTTTTGGTTCATATAATTTTAGTTAGTTGTTTCGTTGATGTTAAAGTGTAAAATCTCTGGACTCAAATTTATTGAATGTCAAGTTTCCATTAGTATTTAAAAGTTACTTATTGCAGAAAAAGCAATTATTGATATTATCTTAATTAGAATTGAGCTGTTGCGATAACAAATTGATTTTAATTTCCTTCAATTATAAATCAACCAAAATCATAGTCACATCTGACATGAAAATAAATTATGTGAAAATCTGACAGGCTATAACGAATCTCCCAACACTTCATTTGGATTTGAATAAATCTGACTTCTGATTTTAGCTGTGTTCGGATGATTTTTAAACTTGGATTCAAGACTAATTTACTGCACACGTCATATTTTACTCTTGGGAAACAGAAAAACCATTTTTATTCACGTGGAAATAAATTTATTCATTGGATTGGTTGATGTTACCGTTAGATACATTGTCGAATTAATTTACAAATATTCATGCATTTACATTCTCCTGAACCTTTGTCAACAAGATATTGAAGGAAATAATAATAATAAATATTTGAATTTGTGCAGCAAAATGACTGTTTATAGAATCTAAGCTTCTTATTATACCTTTTTTCAGGAACAAGTAAAAATGTGTAAATGTATTTAGCAACTGCCCTAGTAGGAGGCATAGCACTCTAGAGAAATAAGCAAAAAAAGGACCCTATTCGGGATTTAAAATAATCCAGGCATCTGACAACTTGTTTAGTTATTGTAAACCTATAGGAAGGAAACCTATCTATTTCCTGCTTAGAGTTCGGAGCCGTTTTTTAATTATTAACAATTTAGTGTAAAAAGCACGATTTTTTCGATTTCTGCACCCATGAAAAAATTAAATAGTTGACATAAAATTTAAAAAATTTGGTTTTTTAGAACACTGAAAGAGCTTCAAAAAGGCGACATTTGAAAGATAAAAAGTCAGTTTATTGCGTCGGAAACTGCAAAAGAAGGCAAAATCGTTATTTGTTAACCATTAAAAATAACCTAGAAGTTTGTTATTTCACCCAAAGTTGAGTATTTAAGAAATAAAGTAGTAACAGTATCCAAAGTTGGGAATTGGGGTTGGGGTACTTAACAAGCTCTCAAAATTTCAGAATAATCCATTAATTATTTTAAAACTTATTCTATTTGTTTATCCCAGAGACATTTTTTTGCAAAAACATTAGTCAGAAAATAATGAAGATAGGGCAATTCTACGCTTACCAGGTGAAAGTTTGTGAATTAAAATATCAGTAAATACGTATCAAAAAGGTTAAAAAATCATTTTTATAACCAAAAATCGTTTTGAAAAATTACTGTTATTTTTAACGTATCAACGACCAATCTTATAAGCTATTATACGTAGATGAAATATTTTGCCATATTTAAAAAGCTGACAATTTTAGAAAAAACCTTTAGAGAAAATCTGAAAATATACCCAGTTACAACAACAATCGAACAAGGACAACTTAGATGGCTTGGACATGTACTGAGAAGAGGAGAAGCAAAAAAAGTAAGACAGATATATGAAGCGAGAGATATGGGAAGAAAGAAAAGAGGAAGACCAAGAAAGACGTGGACAGAAGAAGTGAGGGAAGCGGCTGACAAAAGAGGAATAAAATGGGAGGAAAAAAAGCATTGGAGATGGATAGAAGGAAATGGAAGGAAATGTGGAAGAAAACGACGGAGAACCTAACTCCGTAATAACTCACACCGAAAGGTAGACGAGTTCTGTATTAAGTAAGTAAGACAATTTTACATTGATTTAAACAACAATAGTTATTTATGTACCAAGTCAGTAAAGTTACTCTTTATCGAACAAATCTTGATATTATGAAAAGAGCGAGCGTAGCGAGCTAGGCGAGTAACAGACGAGTTCGATAAAAAGTCTTTACTGACGTGACTAGTTCACAAAAAGGATGTCAAAAAGAGATGGAGAAAGTACTTTGACAGCTTATTAAATGAAGAATTTAACAGACAGCCTGTAGAGTCAACGGAGACAGTAGCAGCAATGGTCACCGAAATAACAAACGAGGAAGTGGCTCAAGCGCTTCAAAAAATAAAGAAAGGAAAAGCGGTAGGACCAGATGATATTCCTGGGGAAGTATGGAGCGCATTGGGAGAGACAGGAACAAGGTAGCTAGAAGGTTTATTTAATAGGATTATGGAAGTTGGACAAATGCCAGACGAATGGAGAAGCAGTATACTAGTACCTGTCTACAAAAACAAGGGAGATATACAACAATGTACAAACTACAGGGCTATAAAACTGCTTAGCCACACCATGAAAATATGGGAAAGAGCAATTGATAGACGGATACGTGAAGAGACCGAAATATCCGAGAATCAGTTTGGCTTTATGCAGGGCAGATCAACAACAGATGCAATTTTCATTATAAGGCAGTTGATGGAAAAATACAGGAGTAAAGAAACAAACGCTCATATGGTATTCATTGATCTTGAGAAAGCATATGATAGAGTTCCTCGAGAGATTCTGTGGTGGGCACTCGATAAGAAAGGAGTCCCTGGTGAATATGTAAAGATTGTGAGGGATATGTATGAGGGAGTAACGACTAGTGTTAGGACAGGTGTGGGAGAGACTGATAAATTTCACGTGAAAGTAGGATTGCACCAGGGGTCGGTGCTGAGTCCGTATTTATTCTCATTAATTTTGGACCAGATAACAGCGAAACTACAGGGTAACATTCCATGGTGCTTAATGTATGCTGATGATGTCGTGTTAGTGGAAATAGTGAAAGAGACTTAGAACAAAAACTTGAACAGTGGAGACAAGCTCTGGAGGAAAAAGGTTTAAAAGTAGGACAAAGACAGAGTATTTGCAATGTTCATTTAAAGATGGAGTTACAACAAATAACAAGGTATCTTTTGATGGTGAACTGATTGTAAAAAGCAATAGTTTTAAGTACCTGGGATCGGTATTACAGAGTAATGGAGAAATAGATGGAGATGCATGCAGTAGAATTAGGGCTGGATGGATGAAGTGGAAGGAAGCGAGTGGTGTGCTGTGTGACAAGAAAATTCCAATGAAGTTGAAGGGAAAATTCTATAAAACAGCCATAAGACCAGCTATGATATACGGAACTGAATGTTGGGCAGTGAAAAAGAAAGAGGAACAACGAATGCATGTGGCGGAAATGAGAATGCTTACATGGATGAGTGGAGTGACAAAAAAGGATAAAATTAAAAATGAGTATATTAGGGGAAGTCTAGGTGTGGCACCAATTGATGCCAAAATGAGAGAGCATAGGTTGAGATGGTTTGGTCATGTTCAACGTCGAGACGCTAATCACCCAATACGAAGAATTGCTGAAGTGCAGATTCCTGGAAGGAGTAGGAGAGGAAGACCAAAGAAGACGTGGGGGGAGACGATTAGGCAGGACATGTTGGTAAAGGGGATTAATATTGATATGACTCAAGATAGAATTGTATGGAGAAATGCAATTAGGGAAGCCGACCCCGCATAGGGATTAAGGCAAAGAGGATGATGACTGACGTGGTGCATACAATATTTTATCGCCAACATAATTTGATTGGAAATCAACTTGGAATTTGAATTCCGATGAATTGCACCTTAAAGTTGACTACGTAAGAGTTTAAGCTCTGTAATTATTTAAAAATAATATAAAATTTATAAAATTTCTGTCGTTTATTTAACTTCTTTAAAATCTTATTATAACACTATAAAATTTTTTAATTTGATTATCAGTAGTAATTGCACAAGAGCTCTAAAATTATTGAATTTTTCCCGAGTGACACTTTGACAGTTTTAATTTCACGAGCCGAAGGCGAGTTAAATTATGTCAAAGTGTCACGAGGGTAAAATTTTTTTATTAATTTTAGAGATCGAGTGCAATTTGTTGCGATTATTTCATGAGTAAAATTGTTCAAAACCAAAATTTTATTGTAATTTATTTATGTAAGTACAAATTAGTACAATTAAACACACAGTTGTTATAAATATTTTACGGTTGAAAGTCATCACTTTTATAATTTTTAAAACATTAATTGTCATTAATGTCACTGAATGTATTTTTTCATAGCAACGAAGGCAATCTGACGTAATATACTTGACGACGGGAAATTATCAAAAATTATCAGGTATACTATCATAAGAGAGTGAGAATAAATTGAAAATAATGCGACAGTTTTTCGAAAATTTGTTGTCTGGTAATAGACACGAGAGCCCGCGGGGCTCGAGTGGCTATTGCCCAATGACAACAAATTTGAGTAAAAATGAAGCATTATTTTCTTATTTATTCTTAATGTCGCGTGATATTCGTAAGATTATTTTTTAATACGTATATTATGGATATTTTCTTAAATGTGAGAGTTGTCAAAACTAGGAAACTGGTTGCCACTAAACAGAAACAATTTACTTAAAAAAATTATATCGGTAATTTTCTACAGTAGATAATTCTCAGTATAATTTTATTCTGATTGGACAGAATTAAACACGTGATCAAATATCTTAATATACGATTGGAAGTTAGAATCATTAAAAAATAATCAATTTAATTTAGATTTCTGTAGCTTTCTATTGATCAGAATCTCCTATGAATGAAATAATCTTCATTATTTCATAAAATTAATCATCTTTATTTTTAATAATCCCTGAATGAAAAACTGGAAAATGAAGTACCTACTGAAAGCTTGACAGCTTGGATAATGCCAAAATATATTTTCTCTACAATTTCACTTTCTACAATAATTTGATATTGGTTTTAACACTTATTTGCAATTTACAATTTAAGAACTTTTTAAATTTTAGACGTCATAATAATTTCATGACACTGATGACACACAACTTTTGCAAGATGGCCGCTTTCGATTTTTAATCGATAGTTATAAATATTGAATAATAATTACTAAATCGGTAAATTAGGTAAAAATATCTTCAAAATACTGTAAGTTTCTTTATTTCAGGTTGTAGTAGTTGATAGATTTCATCTTTTTTTTTTTAAATTCGTATGAACTTTTTGCGTACATTACAATATGCGTTGTTTTAATAATATTATTAATTAACAATGTAATTTGTTTAAACAGCTAAACAAATATTGTTTCCAAAAAATTATAATTTTTAATTAAATCCTAATTAATCGTTTACTGTATGATAAAAACTTTAAGTCTTTTTTTTTAATTATTGCAAATAAATTAGTGGGCATTAAAAAAATAATTGCTACTTTTATCTAATCGCTCCAGAATAACTATCTATTACTTTCAAATTTGTGGAAAAATTATCAACCTGTTGTTATAATAAAATATTATGTTATGTATAAAACGATTTTTTCTACAGACTTTTTTAAAGTTATTATAAATGTTTATAAATTAAAAATGTCGAATAATTTTGCAACATGATTTTAGATTATATTAATTATTGTTTCTTTTTTAATACATATTGATAGTATAAGTCTTCTACTTTCATTTGACACCCGCGGAATAATTGCCATATCTTCATTATTTTCTTATGTCTTATGTTATTGCAAAAAAAGTTTCTGGGATAAACAAATAGAATAACTCATATAAGTAAAACTATGGTTTTTCCTAATGTAGTCTCCCCACTGACCAGAGGTCAATCTTTAAATAAATTTATTACGAAATGTTGGACAGGGAATATTAAGTAGACGAAAATATATTGTAAAATAAATGAGCAAAATTGGTGTATCGGTGAATAAGCCTTAAAGGGCCCGTGGCCATATAACCCCAAAGAAAAAAAAAACTAATTGATGGATCGGTCTTGTAACGATCCACCCGTTATAATATCATTTTTAGCGCTGTAATTATTTTTAAAAAAATTATTTTCTCTTGATCGCTTAATCAATTTCTTAATTTTCTCGTAAAGGAGTTCTCATGTGACGTCACACTGTACGGAACATAGTTGTTGAACCGTTCCTTGTCATTTAATTCGTGTTCCGTGAGAGTTTGACGTTTTCCTCGCTGACTGTGGGAGGAATGAGAGACACTTGGCCGGTGGCTGCGAGGTTGACAGGTTGGTGTTGGTAGTTAGTACCATAGAATGGCGGTTAATTTCTTCAAAATTAATTTTTATTTCAACTAAGTATAGTGAAAAGTTACCACCACTTGTTTCCTGGAGTACGAGTTTCCTGGAGTAAGGATGGGAGTACCATCAGTGGAAGAGGAATAAAAATTAACCGGTAAATCGTTTTTTCTAATGTTTTTAGCTAACCTTGAATATATGAAATAGTTGGTTCCTTGTTAAATTTTCTTAGCCAGCCCTTAGGTGAAGGATGTAGATTATTTCGATCTTTATATTATATTTATCTCGATCTTTTATATTAATGTGGTTTTTTGGTTTTACATAACCAAACATTTTATAAGTCCTCAAATTAATATTGGAAATAATTACCATTTCTCTGTACGTTTTAAACCGTTTGAACATCCAATATTTTTATAAATTCTATATATTTTTACAGATATTCCCTCAGATAAATCTTATTCAAATTTCACATTCATCATTATTTGTTCATGTTTTCAAACTCAAAATAGTTCAAGGTTACCTGAGATTAGTTTTTATTCCCAGCTCAATTTTCGTCTTCGCACCTGGGTCTACAGGAGGCATGATTTTGCATCATCCTGATGCTCATTTCTGAGGATGCATCAGCAACCTCTTTAGGAGTCGTTTGGGAACAATTAGTGTGGTGATAAGAGTAACTAGGGTTTTTTATATTTCAGACATTTATGTGATACATTATGTTTATTAATTACTTTTTCAGATTTAGCGTACCTTTTTTTATATGACATACTTGTATACATATGACATATTTGAATATTAATATTTGGTTCCCAAACTATTGTAGCTCTGGTAAGTTACTTGTGTACACAAGGTAATAAGCCTAGAAAATTAGGTTTTTATATTTTATTATTGGTTTGATATTTATTTTTTGTAATATTACTTGCTTGTTTCCCAAATATTTTCTTATTTATTCGCTTTATTTCATTTGTTCGGTTAATTCGTCGTTACTTTATTTTATTGCATTTGCTCGGGTAATTTTGGTCATCGTTTCGGTATTTATCTTAACTTCATTTCTATAACTTTCATTCATTGTATATTTAACTTTGCTTAATTCATTTAGTATTTTCCCTTAGTTAGGCTCATGCCTATTTATATATATTTATTTGCATTATTTTCATCTTTGTCGGTTTCAATTCAGTTGTACGTAGCAGGCGTACTATAACCATTTGGTAGAAGACTCATGTTAGTTGTACCCTATATGTAAGAGGTATTTATATAATTTTGTAATAGATAACATTATTGTAGTTATCTCAAATATAACTTTTTGTATAACTTATGTCATTTTAGAGTCACATGATATGCACTTTGTGTAACTCAGAGATTGTCAAAGATCTAGTAGTTATTTTTAATAAATATTTACTTATTTTGTATATCAATTATTTTATTACTCCTTTATGTTCATTATTACAGGTTTGATATATCTAATATTTGACAGTAGTATAAGATACCTGGGAAAATGATCGAAGATCATTTTCATGGCGCCCATGATTTGTTAGATTTATTTATCTTGTTCGTCTTTAGAAATTATTCATCTTCATTCCCTTTCAGTACCTTATTCTTATTTTATTATTTCACCTTTTAGTCATCATTACTATCTACATAGAGCTACTGTTCTTCGACAGGCATGCAAATGAGCCGTATCCATCCTTGAGTGTCAAGTTGCTCTCTTGCATCTATAGCTAGCCAACTCTATTCAGTTTGCCTCTGTCTCTTCCCACTTCCACTTCTATCCCTTCTAATCCCCCTTTCTTCAGTACTACTGCACTTTAGTAGTATTTTTCCTACTTCAGCTTCAACGCTGAAGCCCCTTCATTTTAATTTTCATAATAGCCCCAACTATTTAGTTATTTAGTTCTCTTCTCTTTTTTACCTTACTTCTGTTGGAGTATATCTTTCTTTTTACTTTCACTCCAACAGAAGTTTTCTTATTTTTGTTACAGTCTCAAATTTTGGGGATTTGTTAAGTACTCAACTTTGGGGCGAAATACCAAAGTTCTAGGTTAATATTAATAATAGGTATTAACAAATATAACGATTTGACCTTCGTTTGCAGTTTACGAAGCAACAAATTGACAACTTTCGACTCAACAACAAATTGAAAAATATTTTGAGGTTTTTTCAATGTTCTAAAAAATAAAATATTGTGTGAATAAAATCGAAAAAATCGCGTTTTTTGAACTAAATTGTTAATACTTTAAAAACTGCTCCGAACTCTTGACAGAAAATGGAAAGGTTTTCTTTCTATAGGTCTACATTAACTAAGAAAGTTGTAAGGTACCTGAATTATTCAGTCCTGAGAAAAATCATGGAGTATGAGGTGCTGACAGACGTTTGTATGCGTCAGTATAAACTAATTTCAAAAAAATTTGTTTCTAAATTTTACTAGACAAACACCACCTATAGTTTAGGCGCCAAATATGGGTCACCGTGTCCTTTTCAATTCTGATGGACAAACTCAACGGTTTCTTATGGATTTTTGGCTGCTGATTACGAATTTCGAGGGTGGATTTCGATCCGAGTGGTCGAAAAATTCTTATAAACAATTTAATTGTTTATAAATTGTTTATAAGGCTCTGGCTCATAAACTAAAAGAGATAAAAAATAATGTTTCAAATAAAATTTGTTCGTTAATAAAAAACGAAGAAAAAACGTTTACTAAACTTAAATCCAACAAATAGAACTCAAGATATTGTAAAATTAGTGCACAATGCAAATTGCAAAATAAGTATTTTTCGAAGCTTTATCGATGGTAACTCGGCTTCTACGCATGCAAATGAGCCTTAGAGGTTATCATTTTAAAGTTTAATGAATATGCTTCCAAACAAAGTTTATTAAATTACTTTGTCTTCATTTGTTTTAAAGTTATATCCGCTTGAAGTTAAAATTTTCTTAAAAAAATTGTACATTCATTTGTTTATAAGGGTTTCAAGCAAATTTGAGCTATAAACATTTATACTTTAATTAACAATAATGATAGAATAACTTAAAAAGGAACATTTTGAGCTTAAGAAAATGTTCGTGCGTTTAATTTTGGCCAAGATATCGATATTTTAATAGCGCCCTCTGAGGCGCGAGATTGGCTCACCGCGTAAAGGTTCACGCGCTAACTTCTCGATGCTAATTATAATTTCTATGTATATATACGTTATCTTCATTTTTCATTTTTGAAGATCCTAATAAAATTTTATCATATAATTCTTATAATTAAATCATCATACTGTACCTCGTATCACCTTTCATTATATTTACTTTGTCTTCTATTTTTTGTACTAAATGAGAAAAAAAAACATTAAAAACTAATATTTTAGAAATATAACTAAAAAGTAAGTTGATATTATTTTTATTAATACTATTTTTACAAACATTATCTTTCATGCATCTGCATCGAGATATACATATACAGAGAATATCAGCTTTTTTACATCTGCATAAGTTCTTAAAGCAATTTTTACAGTTACATGGTGGTACTAAGTTTGTTCTTGTAGGCAGTAACACTAAAACTTTCTGGGGCTTCAGAGTCTGATTATCTAGGCATGTCAAGTGTGTGTACGCCGCCACAACATAAATGCTCGTTTTATATGCAATGATGATGCTGTAAAAAAACTAGATTCATTTTTATATGGATATCGCATATTGGCTCATTTGCATGCGTAGAAGCCGAGTTATGATCGATAAAGCGTCGAAAAATACTTACATACTTGACTGTGAGCCAATTTTGCGCCTCATAGCGCGCCATTAAAATATCGATATCTTAACCAAAAATAAACTTACGAACATTTTAAAAAAGTTCAAAATGTTCCTTTTGAGTTCTTCCATCATTATTGCTAATTAAAGTATTAATGTTTATAGCTCAAATTTGCTTGAAACCCTTATAAACAAATTAATGTACAATTTTTTTAAGAAAATTTTAACTTCAAACGGATATAACTTTAAAACAAATGAAGACAAAGTAATTTAACAAACTTTGTTTGGAAGCATATTCATTAAACTTTAAAATGAGACCTTCGCAGGCTGATTTGCAGGCGTAGAAGCTGAATTACGATCCATAAAGCTTTGAAAAATACTTAATTTGCAATTTGCAATTTGCATTGTGCACTAATTTTACAATATCTTGAGTTCTAACTGTTGGATTTAAGTTTAGTAAACGGTCTTTTCTTCGTTATTTATTAACGAACAAATTTTATTTGAAACATTATTTTTTATCTCTTTTAGTTTATGAGCCAGAGCCTTATAAACAATTTATAGACAATTAAATTGTTTATAACAATTTTTTGACCACTCGGATCGAAATCCACCCTCGAAATTCCTAATCAGCAGCCAAAAATCTATAAGAAACCGTTGAGTTTGTCCATCAGAATTG
This sequence comes from Diabrotica virgifera virgifera, assembly GCF_917563875.1. Classification (NCBI taxonomy): domain Eukaryota; kingdom Metazoa; phylum Arthropoda; class Insecta; order Coleoptera; family Chrysomelidae; genus Diabrotica; species Diabrotica virgifera. Next base: position 180,055,532 of record NC_065449.1, on the reverse strand, counting down.
AAAAGGACACTCTGGCGCCTAGACTACTAGGTATGCAGAAGAAAACCCCTTCGTTTAGAGAATTAAATACATGAAATGTGAGCAAAAACAAAAAAGGAAACCCTTTTACTATACAGATACGACATAAAACGCAACTAGCGCATAAAAGTACTACCAAAGAATTCCAAACTAAACACTTTTTCGACCCAATTTTCGGACCCAATTTTCGGAGTTCCTACGGGTGAGAAATTTTACGCTTGAAAGATGTACTACCATACTAGCAAAAATTCTCGAGGATTATGCCTTTAACATGAAAAAAGGCAATGGCGAAGATTATAAAGAGTCGTCTGTAAAGTCAATGTGGAATACTACAGCAAAAATGGTACAAGAAACATATTTTACGGAGTACGGCATAAAAATCGACCCTTTCACAGATATATCTTTCAAATGTGCAAGATTAACCAGAGATACCAAGCGCAGGTAGCTTCAAAGTGTCCAAGAAAAAAAAACTCAGTTCAAAAGCATTATCCATCGAAGAACTATTAAAAATCATCCAAAGCTACGACGAGGAAACCCCCGATGGAGCACAAAAAAAGTTTTTTCACCTTTGCTCATTTTAACTTGCTTGGATAGGCCATGAGGCCGTAGCAAGATTCACTTTTTCCAGAAGGAATTTGATGTTATGGGAGAATTTACGGGTCGAATTGAATACAGCAGCATTTTTTCCAAAACAAATCAAGGCGGTTCGAAAAGTTTGGCAAGCGGCAAATGGCTGGTAAGAAATTCATCAAACGAAAATTTATGCCCAGTTAGATTATTTTTGAAATTAATGGAAAAAAGTGGACCAAAGATTTTATCAGACAGACTCTTTCTTACCGTTCACCCCAACTGAAAGGATGGATCTTGGTTCAAAAACTGTCCACTTGGAATCAACACCGTATCTAAGTGGACAAAAATATCAGCTGAAAAAATTGGAATAGGTACAAAAAAACATAAAATAACAAACCATTCTCATCGATCTTCAGTTGTGTCAGCCTTGTTCAAGCAAGGTGTTTCTGAACAGGAGAACATTTTTTTTGTTTGTTATGGCATGGACTTTATGTCAATCAGCCAGTCACAACATGACTACTATATCAAGAAGATTAAATATCTAAAGACCGTAAGTCCATAAAATATCAATAACGAAGAAAAATTAGTTCAATAGCTGTTGAGAGGTAATTTATGTACTAAAATAAAGAGATGGTACTAAGCTAAGGTAAGCTAATTATAGCCTCCTTTCAACATCATAGGTGTGTTCAAAAACGATCTAGAAAAATTTAATAACAATAACAAAAAGATAAGAATAATAAAATAAGAATAATAATACACAAGACGGTGAGGTCCTCAAAGTTCCATAGCAGGCTCTCCGCGGCTCTCTACTGAATTCGAAAGCCGCCTTGTTATAAACTGTCCAAGTTGCTCACCACATTTTCTCTATATACATACATACACATATACCTTTAATACTTGACACTACAAAACTATTTTGGTACTTAACAGAAACATTTAAATTTAAATAAACATTTAATATTGTTAACAAATAAATAAAGATTATGTTTCGTTGATATGGTGCATTAATTGTCTCGTGAAATAGTCTTGTCGAATATCATTCGAGAGAAAATTATTTAACGGCAAAATTTTCTTCTGGTTTTATTCAAGTTTGTTGCCTTTTGGCAATTTTCGCTTAGGAAATTTTGACAAAATCACTCGACTGACGTTTCGTGATTTAACTGTCAAAATTTAATTGGCGAAAATTGCCAGGCAACAAACTTTTATACCAGTCGAAAATATTGCCGGCAAAATTTTCTCTCTTATGATATTATATACGAAAATTCATTATTAATATTTATATAAGGGCCGATTTCACCAACAAATAAATCACTGAATAGTTATTCGTCGAATAAAATTTATCAGTCGATTATCTTTTTATTGTGTTTCAATACAATTTTGATAATTTAAAGTTAAACTGACGAATTTTCTTTGTAATAGGTATTTAAAGCGAGAAAACGTAACGTAATAAGGCAGTTTTATTGGTCGAATAACTTTATTCATCGAATAAAGTACTATTCGTTGTTGGCGAAACCGGCCATTTCTAAGCAATTTGACGTTTCGATTTCCAATCCGGAAATCGTCATCAAAAGATTATTTAAAAATTGTGTGAAAAGAATATAACCGCCAAAAATGTTGAAGGGGTTATGTATTTTCAATTTTGATGGTTGACAATTCATAACCCTTTCAACAACTTTGGCGGTTATATTCTTTTCACACAATTTGTTTTTAAACTGCGGCTGAAGAAACTTTTTTTCCATTGGTCTAATCCAATCGTATGATAAACAAAATCGAATCATTTATAAACACAGAATCGATATCATAATTCGATTTAATCGAATACATTGACTATCGTTGAGAGACATTTTCTTCCGAGAGTTACTTTTCGTCTAGTCAACGAAGAGACAAGTAGGCGTAATTTTTCGCAGGTCGATACCTGCTTTTGTATTTTGAAAATATTTTTCGAGATCAAATGTATCTTTGGCAGTAGTGTTACTTGGTGATATTCTGTAGTCAACATACATTTATGGTGATACCCAACATTTTATGTATCTTTTTCAAATTAGGTTGGTGGCGAGTAATATGGCAAAATTTTCTTTATTTTATTTTAATGAATTAAGCCGGTTTCTGTTCTGTGGGTTCAATCACTTATATTAAACAAGAATGACTTTACTTCTACCTTTATTACTTTTTTTGTACCATTCCCAGGAAATATATTTTTATTTCAGACATAAATATTTCCCTTTTAAAGTATGCATCCGCTTCTTTTGCCACTGTTCTCTATCTTAAGCAATTTGGCCTGAATTCGAATATAATTATCTTGTTGCACTATCAGGTTATTTACATTAGTTAGCCAATCAATGAATTTCCAGTTAGGTCTTATTAATTAACGACAATAACGACTGTCTTATTTTGTGTCAAAACCCAACCGTGCGTTTCTCTAAATTTCTTTGCTCGTTTTTGTTGAGTTAGTTTTGAAATTTCACGCAATTGCCCAATTCTTCTATTAGATTAAACAGCTACCTACATAGTCTATGTTTGTTGAGTTTCTGAAAATATGAGACAATCTTTCTTAATCATAGCAGGGCAAAATCAGAGTAATCTCTAAAATTGGTAACCATTGTATATCACCGCATTTATACTGTGGTCACTTTTCAAAATCATTAATCTAAAATTTAAAGTTGCGACAAGATAGAGACAGCACCTCTAGTTCTATAAGCCGACGTGGAGAGCTTGAACAGCAGGGCGTCGAGAAATGTCGGGATTAAAAGGGACTATTTATTATCCCGTAACCTTTCCCTGTGCACCGGTCGTAGTTCGGCTCCTGAAATTTGCATTTAACGGAGAAAACTACATTCTGGGCGGAGGATTTTTTATGGCTTTCTTCTAGGAGGATTTTCTTTATGTAGGAAGCAGAGTGATCGAATAATCCATTAGATTGAATGGATTCTTGGCAAATTTTATATTCGACAAGACTTAATCGGTTCTGTAACCATATATAGCACGTTTTACAATTTAAAGGATTCTTATAAATGAATGAAACCGCTGTTAGTCGGACAGATATTTAAAATATAATTAACTGGTTTTGATGGGAAATAAGCCACAATTTTACTAAAAAAATGATTTTATTAAAATGATTTTATTTTATTTCATTATGGTTTATTTCCCATCAAAACTAGTTAATTGCAAAAATGCCACAATAGGCTATTGATTATGTTCAAAATAAGAGAGCTAAAAGGAACTACAACGTTAACGGGATTTTATTGTCTTGTATGGTCAATGGACATCTAAATTATAAAAAACCGCGGAGTGCTACCATTTAAATGGGTGCGTTTTTGAGAAAGGGATGAATTAGTCCCTAGGCAAAGGGTGAATTCGGGTGAGGTCTATGCAATTTTAATACAAACACGTCTACAGGAAAATTGTTCTAGGTTAAACTTACAATCGAAATATTATATTTTAATGTCAAAAATAGTTTTTCTTACAAAAATATATTCAAAAGAAAAGCAAGAAAAAAACACGAAAGAAAGCAATTTTATTTTTTGCCCCATAACTTTTTTCCACAGGGATATAGGTATAGGCATTGCTTTAGCAGAAAATAACTTCCATCCTTTCTCTTTAAAATGAAGTTTGGTAGGATTCTCTAAGATTTATAATTTTCGAAATAGGATTTTTTATAGTTCTCCGCTCACAGCATTTTTGTGTAATTTTCCCCATTATTTCGCAAACATTGTTCTGTAACTTTTTCCTACGCATTTCTAGGTATTTGTAATGGCACATTTAGTAGAAAGAGAAGTCAATTACCTTTAAACTGGTCTACTGTATAAGGTTATAAGGTTCTTTTTAAGCAAGTTATGCTTTTCAAGGTTTCATTCTTTAATGATTTTTTATATTTTTAATGATTATTTTTTTAAATTATCAGTATGACTTTTTTTCTTGTATATTTAGGTATATACATTGTGGAATAAAAAAGCTTATTTTCTTTACTTTAAAATGGTGTATTGCAAAAAATTCTAGGACAATTTTTAAACACGATATCCATAGAATATCCAAGAGTATCCGTAATTTGAGAAAAATTTTAATTTTTTTTTATTGTTTTCAATTAAAAAATATGATTGCTTATTATAACATCATTTTTAATTCCAAATAACTTTTCTTAATCCCACTTTTCGATATTATGAAATATAAAGGTACTTTAAGCGAAATTCATATTTTTTAACATACCTCGTACAATATTGATAAAAATTTATATCTGATGATTGCATCTTAGGTATTAGACTATATAGAGCATTTTAAAAAGAATAATTTTTTTTATAAAGTTAATAATAAAAAAGTTTTCCATATGGTTCTACTTTAGTGGGACCTATTGCTTGTGTATAATATGTCACATTTTGATATCTTACTTAAAAATAGTCCCAGAATTTTTTACGATACACCATTTTAAAGTAAAGAAAATAAGCTTTCTTTTTTATTAGACAATGTATATACCTACATATATAATAAAAAAAGTTATAATGAGAAATTTAAAAATAATCGTAAAATATATCAAAAATCATTACAAGTATAAAATTTTGAACAACATTATCTTGCTTAAAAACAGTCATACAGCCTCTTGCGATAGACCGTTTTAAAGGTAATTGACTTTTCTTCCTATTAAATGTAACATTGCATATACCTAAAGCTACGTAGAAAAAAGTTACAGAACAATGTTTGAGAAGTAACAAGAAAAATGGGCCAAAATCGCTGTGAGTTGCGAACTTTGAAAAATCCTGTTTTGGAAACCATAAATCATAGAGACTTCTTCTAAACGTCATTTTAAAGAGTAAGGACGGTTTTTTCCTGTGAAGAAATATCTATACCTATATCCTCGTGGAAAAAAGTTATGAGCCAAAAAGCAAAACTGCTATCTTTTGTGTTTTTTTCTTGCTTTTCTTTTGAATATATTTTTGTAAAAAGAAATATTTTTGACTTTAAAATGTGATGTTTGGATAGTAAATTTAACCTGGAACAATTTTGCTGTAAATGTGTTTGTACCAAAAGTGCATAGAACTCACCCTAATTCGCCCTGTGCCTAGGGACTAATTCACCCCTTTCTCAAAAACGCACCCCTTTAAATGGTAGCACTCCGCGGGTTTTTAATATTTAGAGGTCCATTGACTATATAAAACAATAAAACCCCGTTAACGTTGTAGTTCCTTTCTAAAATACATAATCAATAGCCTACAAGAGAATAGCTTCAGAACAACATTTAAAATATAGTACAATTTTTCCTTATATTTTATAATAGATGACGAATATAAAGACTTTCGAAGAACTCTATGAAATATTACATTGGTTAAGGATGATTGAAACCAATTCTTGTCAGGCCGTGGAATTAAGGTGTATGGATTTCTACATGTGAAATCTCGTGCTTTTTATTCGCCATGCTATGACATGCGGAAAGAACGTACAGCTTCTAGTCAATATTCCTATGTATGATATACAGTGGTTTTCAGATAAAACTATTGGCTTTAAATAACTTTTGAACCACTGATCTTTAAAAAAAGCGCAAGAACACATCAAATATTTGAAGGGGGAGACAGTATGTCATATTTAAGCTTGTCGAAAAAAGCACCCTTTCAACCCCCGTATCATCCCTTATTTTTTTTAATTAGTTCCATCTGTGTTTATTTGATATTTTGATTCTTCTCTCCATAATGCATAATGTCAGAACAAAGAAAGCAAGAACAAGTTTTATGAAATTAAAAAAATCCTTATTTGCAGGCATGATCTGAATTTGGAACTTCGCATAAGAATGGTTCGATGTTATATATTCCCAATATTACTTTGCTGGGTTGAAGCATGGACCCTGACAGAATCGCTTTTGAAGAACCTAGAAACATTTGAGATGTGGGTTTACCGCCGTATTCTGAAGATCAGTTGGGTAAAAAGAGTAACAAACGAAAGGGTTTTGCAACGTTTGAATAAAAGTTGTGAAGTAGGGAACACGGTTAAAAGGCGTAAATTGGAATACTTTGGTCATATAATGCGTCATCCAGAAAAATATGACATATTTCACCTTGTTATTCAAGGTAAAATAATGGGAAAAAGAAGTATGGGCCGCCGTACAACATCCGTTACAACTTAAATCTGCAACATCTTTCCCTAAGTTCTGAAAAATGACAAAAGCCTATCTATCCAAAAGACCATATTATTCAATAGAAGAATTTCTTAATGAATAACTAAGAAAATTGGGTTCCATGCGCAGTAGCATAAACTTGTCAGTTCCTTATGTTGTACCTATTTTATTTTATTTGTTGTATGTTCAATTTGCAATTTATATATGTTTTGCAATAAATTGTTTTTGTCTTGGCTTTTATATCTTATACTGTACATTGTTGACGATTTATCTAATTTTAGTAAATTGTAGTTGTTATTTGTTATTTATATTATGTTTTTCTTTTGACTGTATGTAAGCTTTGTCCATAAAATTGTAAAAAATTTCAGTGGCAATAAAGCATATTTCTATTCTATTCTATTCTAGCTATACTTTATTATATGTTAGCTCTTCTTCGTCAAATGCTAAATATTGTAGTTTCAAAGTCAAAAGACAAGCAAACTATGCATTTTTCGAGGATAACTTGTTCAAACTAACTTAAAGTATTTAAAAATATCTATCTCCCGACATAAGAAAAAGTCTTTATCTCAAAAATTAAGTCACTTTTACTGAAAAGAATGTCAGATGTCAGTCCCTATTTTTTTCAGCAAAAGGTGATCGGAAACAAATCCCTAATCATCACCCTAATTAAAATTAGTCATTGACCTGATTTGGTCTTCTTTATTTATGTATTATTAATAGGTTCTAAAAGTTTGATTGGCTTAGAATGATTAGTTTTTTAAAAAATGGAGTTAAAAGCGAATAACGAGTTTTTGTAGTTTGGTAAAAAATGCCTTTTTCTTCAGAATAGAAAGATAAGCATCAGATATACGAAAAATAGATTAAAATTGTAGCTTATTTAATTCCCAAGAATTTGGTTTGCAAAAAAATTTTTTACGGCAAAAATTGAGTGAGCTATTGACAATTATAACTTGTAATAACATGCAAAAACCACCTTTACCAACCCTTTCAATGTCACCTCTTTTTGTGAATGAGGATTTTAAAAGTATTTAATATTAATAGCCTTACAGATCTTGTAAAAACCTTTAAAATTCTTTTTTACCAAACTTTCTAAGATAAAAAATAAAAAGTTCGGTTAAAAAATCAATATATTTTTTGAAAAAAAAGGAGAAATCCAATTGGAAGCATAATAATGTAAGTTATCGATGTTTTTAGTCATTGGCCTTATTCATTCTTCTTTATTTATGTATATTAATAGATTCTAGAAGTTTGACTGGCTTAGAATGATATGTTTTTAAAAAACTGGAGTTTAAAGCGAATAACGAATTTTTGTAATTTGGTAAAAAATGCCATATCTTCAGAATAGAAAGATTAGGTCAGAGATACGAAAAAATGTTTAAATATGAAATTGTAGGTTCTTTAATTCGCAAGAAGTTGATTTGAAAAATTTTTTTCTATGGCAAAAATTGAGTGAATCGTAAATGAGTATACCATTCGAAAACATTGACTTTTTAGATATAAAACTAACAATTTCGATAGCGAAGAAATCGAAAACTATTAATTTTATCAAAAAAATGTATAGAACGTTTTTTGCTTAGAATGAATGTTTTTATTAACTTTTGTGGTCAAAATATAATAAACAATGTCCACCCCCGAGATGGGGTGGCAACCACCCCCATGATAAAAGCGCCTTTCGGCATCGTATAGATTTTGATCCTTAAACTATCCACTATTTATTTTCAAATTTTCAAGCAAATTGGTCCATTCTGTAAAAATTGCGAGGTGAAAAGCTTCGGTTCCTGGACTAGAGGTTATCAACTAACATCGGCGTTAAGCCTTCTCAATTTCACTACCTTGAATGTAGATTGAATTATAATTACAACCATTGCTTGGTTCTGGGGCTAGTTAGCAAGTATATGAGTTCACTGATGATGGACTGTTAGGTCCAAAAACGTTCATTCTGAACATATTTTATACAATCCATTGGGATTTTTTAGGATTTTATTTTATTATACCTATTACATAGAAGTTGTTTTACTTCGATGTTAGAGTTTATTTAACTCTATGGTATACAGCCAACACATGGAACTAGCCCTTTTTAGTTTTATATTATCAACTTACTTTGGACTGAATTGGATTATTAATATGGACACAAATGTTGTGACAATGTGGTTTCACCAGAATGGAGTTACATGCGTAAAAAACCAAAAAGTCACCTTTCTGTTTTTTTGGAACCGATTTCTATTTCCAAGTTTTGATTTCCAAAGAATTTTCGACAACAACACCATTGACACCATTCAGATTTGTTTAAAGCTAGCATTTTTAAATAGTAATCCACAAAGAAACCGAATCAGAAATATTTTTCATACGGGAGAGAGATGATAACTGAAAAAAAAAACTTAGACGCAAATGGCAACAGTCTAGAATCTGGAGCACCAGTTTTTTTTATTGGCTTTAGGGTTAGACCATGCGGCCAGAAACAAAGTAAATAGTACATACATAAACATAAGACATACATAAACATAGAGCACCAGTTGATAAAACGAGATTAAATAATGCCACACAACAATTGAAAAGAGAAATTCAAAGAATCAAAAACGAATCGGTTACCATCTACCTAAATGAACTATCAAATGATAGTACTACTGATTACTCACTGTGGAAGGCTACTAAACGATTAAAAAGGCCAATCAATAATAATTACAGAATCCACCAATTAGAAATACTAATGCTAGCTGGGCAAGAAGCAATATACAAAAGGCTAACAGGTTTGCTGATCACCTAGAAAATACTCTGCAACCAAATGAAGAACAAGAAATAATAAACTGGGAGCTCCCTGATCAAGATGAAATGGAGATTATCCCTGTAACTCCAAAAGAAGTATATATGGAAATAAAAGAAAATATAAACCCAAAGAAAGCTCCAGGATTTGATCTTATCACTGGAGAAGTGTTAAAGCAACTACCAAGGAGAGCTGTAATAAAATTAACACATATTATAATGCTTCCTTTAGGTTGAGGTATGTACCAAAGATATGGAAGGTGGCAGCAATTATAATGACATTAAAACCAGGAAAACCTCCACAAGAAGCTTCTTCATATAGGCCTATTTCACTATTGCCTGTCATGTCGAAATTATATGAAAAATTACTCTTGAAGAGACTAAAAGCAATTATACAGCAAAACAATCTAATTCCTAATTTGGGTTTAGAGAAAGCCACTCAACGATATATCAAATGCATAGAATGATACAGTAGACACAGTAGAACAAATATAGTAGAAAAAGCTCTAGAAGAACGAAAAGTCTGTTCTGCAATGACAAAGTGTGGCATGAGGGATTATATCACAAAATGAGATGCTACTTACCAAAACAATATTCTGAACTCCTAGAATCATATATATCCGACAGATACTTTCGAGTTAAAAATGAGGAAGCATATTCAGATTTAAGAGAAGTTAAAGCTCAAGTTACACAAGGAAGTGTCCTAGGGCCAGTGCTATATCTGTTCTATACCAGCGATATCCCTCATTAGAACCAAACACAATTGCGACATTTGCAGACAACACATGAATTCTAGCAGTCGGACAAAACCACGAGGAAGCAGCAACTATGCTACAAAACTCGGCTGAACAAATTAACATCTGGACCAGGCGATGGCCTATCAAATTGAATGAAACAAAATCTGTTCATGTCAATTTTACTAACAAAAGAGAACGACATATCCCAGTCAGTATAAATAGAAACCAAATACCTTATGCAAATACGGCAAAATATTTGGGTATGACATTAGATTCAAAACTACGTTGGAAAGCGCATATAAAAAAAGGAAGAATTAGAAATTAAGTTTAGAAAGATGTACTGGTTAATGGGGAAAAAATCCACTCTGTCTACTTATAACAAATTGTTATTGTATAAGCAAGTCCTTAAACCAACATGGACATATGGGATACAGCTATGGGGCTGTACAAAAGAAAGTAACATCCAAATCATACAACGATACCAGAATAAAGTGTTAAGGAACATCGTCAACGCTCCATGGTACCTCAGAGACTGTGATCTTCATCGAGACCTCCAGATGGATACGGTTAGTCAGACAATAAGTAAGTTTGCTGAGAGTCATGAACAAAGACTCTCCAACCATGTGAATGTCGAGGCCATCAATCTCCTAGACAACGCCAACCAGATAAGAAGACTTAAGAGAACGAAGCCGTTTGAGTTAGTGCTAAGTTAAATAAGTGCGTTAAGTAAAAACGCAGAGCCGGATTTAAGGTAGTGGGGGCCCCTAAGCAGAATTGGTTTTGGGGCCCTACCTCCTACCATTAAGAAAATTGTTGTTATAACTATGGTATACAGCCAACTACAGGCTTTTCCCTATTAGAAATTAAAAAAAATGTTAATCTACTTTTATAAATATACCTATTTTTAAATAATAAAAAATACAAGAGCTGCATCTTGTTACAGCGAAATATTAAAAATAAACATAGTAAAATGTATGGATAAAGTCAGGGTACTTTTCGCGATTTTTTAATTGAAACTTCCTTGATTATGTCGGACATGTCTACGTAGTTGTTTTAAGACATCGTATTCAATGCTCATTCTAGAAAGATGATTCAAACGCTTCTTGGTCCATCATAGACCGAAATCGATTTTTAATTAACTTAAATTTTGAGAATGATCTCTCTCCACTGCATTTAGTTAACATCAGAAGTTTGTCACCACAACATCGTTGGGAAACGCATCACTCACATTCGTTTCTTTTGGCAGTACATTTGAAGTTCTTTACTTATATTTTGATGAGCCGATTTCCTATTTAAATAAATTGAAAACTTGTACAAATTATATCAGTTCGAGTTCGACCCCTAGGTTTTCATCTAAATCATTGCTATAAATGTCGGTAAGCTTCAGTGAGTGAGCTTCAATTTCATTGTGAGTTAAATTTTCCAAATAATGTAAAAATCCAAAATTGGAATGGATTGATTCATATGCAGAAAGCCCCTGATTTAAAGAGGAGATGAGATCTATAATAGCGATATAATTTTGAGTCTTAAATTTCTCTGATGTCATTTCAGTTTCTCAAATATTCCTTAAAAGAATATACATTCTTTAAGTGATCGAAGTGCCGCCACCCAGCAGCAATATTTGGATCTTGGAGAATACGACTTGTGCTCTCTAACATTTCATTCCAAAATAATAATATTGCAAATATTCATGTTTCCAGTAAATACATTCGATTATACAAATCATTTGCATCGCTACGAGTTTCAAATTGTTGCTTATCGTCTTCTGAAATTTTGGATAATGCTCCTTTAATCTGATTATAACCTTTAACTAGTTCTTTTGAGGCATCACTTATAGATGACCATCTAGTAGCATTTGCTGTTTTAGGAACAATCATATTTCTGCCACGGTCAGCGTTGCTCTCGCTTAAAGACGCTTTTGCTTTTTTCTTTTTGCCAATTTGTAACATAATACTCTGGGTATTGTGATTTAGAAAGAGTAAGAACTTGCAAATTAAAGAAAAGCTGGGAGAGAAACTATTGAAGAGTGGCTTAGCTCAGAGGAACAAATTTAAACGTCCAGAGAGACAAAATCTCAAGTGAGGATTCGGGCTAGCTTTACTACACTGAAGTTTGGCTTTGAGATAAGAATAAAAGAGATATTGAATATAAAACTATATGAACAATGGAGAAAATGAGGCCTTTTAACACAAAATTAACAAGTTGTATCTATTTGTAGAGGAAGTGAAAAATACATATTGTTCATACACCTAGTCCTTACAATAAATCAAAGAACGCTATAGCAGCAGAACAACACTCAGCTGCAGCTTTTTTCACTAAATTTAGAGAGTAGGCGGTACATTGAATCCACAACGCCAAGATATTATACTAGATATTATATTTAATTTTAGCCTGATAGCCCAGTCGGGATAGCATTTGACCTTGAATTTGGAGCTGCCCCAAATTTTATTTTTCTAATCTTTAGGGAGGGTCAATATTAGTATAAATTTAAAATCTCGACTGAATTCCACCGTTGCGTTAGCCGCCATCTTGATTTTAAACGAGAACCGTTTTTGCTCAATATCTCCGCCATTTTCAATTTTTTGACAAAAAGTGTAGAAACTGAAATTGTTGAAAATGCGATTTTCTATAATTTAATTTATTATAATATTTTTCGTGCGGTCGATATTTTCCGAGTTATGAGGGGGAAATAGTGACAGTTGTAGCATAATTATTGAATTATTAAATTATCTCGTTTATTATTAGTTTTACAACAAATATATACCTATACAAAAATGAAGAGAATTAAATTTTGTACAATTTTGATGCCGTTTATTTTTTTGATAAAATCAATATTTAAGGTAGTACGTATGTGGTAAATGTGCGAGCGTAAGACCTGATTGATTTTGTAGCAATTGTTTTTGTTCAATATCTCCGCCATTTTCAACTTTTCGACAAAAAGTGTAAGAACTGAAATTGTTGCAATTACGATTTACTACAATTTTTCGAGAGAACCAGTGGCGGGTCTACAAGGGGGGGAATGGGAAAATTCCCCCCCAACAGGATCCAAAATAAAAAAAAAATGTTGAAACATCACGATATTTTAGCTGACATAAAACTTAAAATACCGACAGACAAATTCAACCAATAAAACCCGCTAGTTAATAAAATTAAGTGAACTTACTGCATATAATGTCTTTTTATGTCTTTTATATACTTAGTTTGGTTGATGTTTCATTGGAAGTTTCAAAAATTGTATAAAATATAATTCTTTTTATTTTTGTTTATGTACAATTATGTCGTAAAGTTAATAATAAATGAGACAATTCAATAATTATGCTTCCTCTCCGCTTTCATTATTGTCCCCCTTAACTCGGAGAATATTGATGGTATAAAAAATTGTGTCAAAGAAATTGTAGGAAATTGCATTTCCAACAATTTTCTCACCCACTATTTATGTCGAAAAGTTGAAAATGGCGGGGATATTAAGCAACAACAGTTCTCATTTAAAATCAATATGGCGGCTAATGCAACCGCGGAATTCAGTCGAGATTTTAAATTTACACTACTATTGATCTCTCCTAAAGGATAGAATTATAAAATTTGGGGCAGCTCGCAAACAAAATTCAATTCAATAATTATGCTCCCCCACCACTTTTTACTATTAGCCCATGTAACTCTGAAAATATCAACCGCATGAAAAAAATTGTTAAAAAGAAATTGTAGGAAATTATATTTTGAACAATTTTAGTTGAAAATGGCGTAGATATTGAACAAAAACATTTGCTATAAAATCAATCCGGTCTTGCGCTCGGGCCATTAACGCATACGTACTACCTTACAATATTAATTTTAGCAAAAAAATGATAGAGACCAAAATTGTGTAGAATTTAATTCTCTTCATTTTTGTATAGGTACATATTTGTTGTAAAACTAATAATAAACGAGATAATTCAATAATTCAATAATCATGCTCCAACTCTCACTATTTTCCCCTCATAACTCGGAAAATATCGACCGCACGAAAAAAATTATAATAAATGAAATTATAGAAAATCGCATTTCCAACAATTTTAGTTTCTACACTTTTTGTCAAAAAATTGAAAATGGCGGAGATATTGAGAAAAAACGGTTCTCGTTTAAAATCAAGATGGCGGCTAAAGCAACGGTGGAATTCAGTCGAGATTTTAAATTTGGAATAATATTGACCCTCCCTAAAGATTAGAAAAATAAAATTTGGGGCAGCTCCTAATGCAAGGTTAGGCCTGTTATTCGTCTAACCCGACTGGACTATGAACACAGTGAACACCATTGTACTTTTCACTCATAACTGACGTGTTATCGCAGGGCTGTTCGTTGCAGTCTGCAGTTTTTTAAATCGAGATCATCTTCTTGCAAGAAGGTGATTAGAGAATTAAATACATACCTATATCTTCTGCTTTATGACAATGATTTGGCAAAAATACATTTTCAACAGGAGAGAAACCTTCCATGTAACGAAATATCACAGTTAATTATTGATTGACAAAAATTATTCTATGTGAATGATGTGCTGATTTTTTTAAGTTTGACGCTTTGTGGGGGCCCCCGGAATTTGGGGGCGCTCAGTCTGCCCCCCTTAAATCCGGCCTTGGAGCAAAGTGCGGCTATAGTTTACGCGTTAGCTAGTAGTACTATCATGTATTAGAGCCTAAGGATTATTGCTGAATATGACCTTAGATATGTTTTTTGTAATATTTTGTAGTTAGAACTAAAGTTGTGCTTATTACGAGGCGCCAAGCCTTACTCCGATCAATGTATCGTACCCACGTATCCAATACCAGGTCAAATATATGCAATATTTTAAATACTGTCGGCAAACGTACAACAAACACTGAGTAAATACGAAGGGGGACGACAACAATAGATACTAAGCGAGGATACAATCCATTGCTCTCCGTAGTGAGCAAACCCTTACTGGCTTATTGATCATTAATTGATCAGATAGCAATAATCATGAGATTCCTCTTGGAGTTTTATTAAATAAAAAAAAATACGGGAGAGGCCTCACAAAGAGGTCTGGACTATAAACCTATTTTGCGGGTTTACCTTGTAGGCTATTGATTATATTCAAAAAAAGATAGCTAAAAGGAACTACAACGTTAACGGGGTTTTATTATTTCATATGGTCAGTGGACATCTATATATGAAAAAACCGTGGAGTGCTACCATTTAAATGGGTGCGTTTTTGAGAAATGGGTGAATTAGTCCCTGGGCACAGGTTACATTAGGGTGATTTCAATGCACTTTTGGTACAAACATATCTACATAAAAATTGTTCCTGGTTAAATTTTTTATCTAAATATCACTTTTTAAAGTCAATGATACTTTTTTTTACAAAAATATATTCAAAAGAAAAAGTACAAAGAAACCCAAAAGAAAGAAATTTTGTTTTTTGCCCCATAACTTTTGTCCCCGAGGATGTAGGTATAGACATTGCTTTACAGAAAAAAAACCTACATATTTTTTCTTTAAAATGTTGTTTAGTAGAGGTAATTAGGATTTATAGTTTTCGAAATATGATTTTTCAAAGTTCGCCACTCACAGCAATTTTGGGCAAATTTTCCTTGTTATTTCGCAAATATTGTTCTGTAACTTTTTTCTACGTAACTTTAGGTATATGCAATGGTATACGTAATAGGAATAGAAATCAATTACCTTTAAAATGGTCTACTGTATAACATTGTACGACTTTTTTTAAAGAGATTATGGTTTTTCAAGGTTTTATACTTTTAACGATTTTTTATAATATAATACAAAAATAAAATAATATTATTATATAATATATTATATATTATATAATATTATATTATATATAGTATATATAATATAATATTATATTATATATTATATAATACCTAATATAAAAAAGCTTATTTTGTTTACTTTAAAATGGTGTATTACAAAAAAATCTAGGATTATTTTTGAATAAGATATTATTTTTTCAAAATGTACTTGCAACGATTTTTTATTTTAGGATTATTTTTTAAATTTCTCATTATAACTTTTTTTTCTTGTACATGAATATACTATATTATATTGCTCAATAAAGAGGGCTTACTTTTTGTTCTTTAAAATGGCGTATCATCTATATTTAAATAATGGAAACCGAGTGATTCTTTGATATTTTTTTACCCGTATTATTTAAAATTATTTCTTTTACAAAAATTACAAAAACATTAGTCTTAGAAACCATCACTTTAGTTAAAATTATTTAAACGTTGACATTTAAAAAATTTTCAAAATCAAAGTCCATCTCTTCGTTAGCATTAGCTTCAATATCTTCCTCTGACACATCAGTTATCTTAGAGATCCCACAATTAGTACCCATGCACATGCACTCTTTGCAGAATATTGAACAACTAATTTCTATCTTCCTACAACCGCAGTTTTTTGTACATCCTTTGGTACATTTACATGCTATTTTTTCAAGCAAAGCTTGTGGTGCAGGAGCTTTGACAGTAATTAATATTGGAATTAATCCATATTTTGAAGTTTGCCCGGCCGAGTCAAGTGGATCCAAAGTAATACCTATAAAAAATTATATTTAATCATAACACACAATCACATAAAAAAAGTTATAATGAGAAATTTAAAAAATAATTCTAAAATCAAAAATCGTTGCAAGTACTTATTACAGTTTGAAAAAGCATATCTTATTCAAAAATAATCCTAGAGTTTTTTATAATACACCATTTTAAAGTAAAAGCTTTCTTTTTTATTATAAAATATACAGTGCGTCCATAAAGTAACGCATAAATTCGTTATTTCGTAAACCGGCGACTTTAAGCAAAAATCCCGAAACAGGTCGATTTTTATTTTTAAATTACGATTTTTTGGTATATATATCATCCTCGTGACGTCATCCATCTGGGCGTGATGACGTAATCGATGATTATTTTAAATGGGAACAGGGGTCATGTGATAGCTGATTTGAACGGGTATTTAATTCTCTATCCAATAATATAAATATTAACATAATTGTTTATACAGAGTGTTCAAAAAACATTTTTTTAATTAAAATAAGTGAGACAAAAAGAAGAATATATGTAATTTATTTTAAATCAAAATGCATTTTACTACTGTCAGTAAAGAGAAAAAATTTTATTTGACAAATAAACATTGATTTTCGTTTAAACGAAATGTTCAAACTGCCAAGAGACAGGTGGGTGGCAGCTTTAACATTGAAGTTAAGCGAAAAACAATATTTATTTGTCAAATAAACATTTTTTTCCTGTTTTCTGACAACAGTAAAACGTACTTTGAATTAAATAAATTACATACATTCTTCTTTTTGTCTCAATTATTTTAATTAAAAAAATGTTTTTTTGAACACCTTGTATAAATAAATATGTTAATGTTTATATTAGTGAATAGAGAATTGAATACCCTTTCAAATGAGCTATGACATGACCTCTATTCTCATTTAAAAAAATCATCGATTACGTCATCATGCCCAGATGGATGACATTACTAGTATGATATATATGCCAAAAAATAGGAATTTAAAAATAAAAATCGACCTGTTTTTGGATTTTTCCTTAATATCGCCGGTTTACGAAATAATGAATTTATGCGTTACTTTATGGACGCACTGTATATACCTAAATGTAGAAAAAAAAGTTATAATGGGAAATTTAAAAAATGATCGTAACGAATATAAAAATTCGTTAAAAGTATCAAATCTTGAGAAAGATAACCTCTTTAAAAGAAGTCGTACAACATTATACAGTAGAACATTTTAAAGGTAATTGATTTCTATTCCTCTTACATGTACCATTGCATATGCCTAAAGTTACGTAGAAAAAAGTTACAGAACAATATTTGCGAAATAACAAGGAAAATTGCCCAAAATTGCTGTGAGTGGCGAACTTTGAAAAATCATATTTCGAAAACTGTAAATCCTAATGACCTCTACCAAACATAATTTTAAAGAGAAAGTATGTAAGTTTTTTTTTCTGTGAAGCAATGTCTATACCTATATCCCCGTGGACAAAAGTTATGGGACAAAAAACAAAATTTCTTTCTTTTGGGTTTCTTTGTGCTTTTTCTTTTGAATATATTTTTGTAAAAAAAAGTATTTTTGACTTTAAAAAGTTATATTTAGATAGGAAAAATTTAACCAGAAATAAATTTTGTGTAGCCGTGTTTGTACCAAAAGTGCATAGAACTCACCCTAATGTAACCTGTGCCCAGGGAGTAATTCACACATTTCTCAAAAACGCACCCCTTCAAACGGTAGCACTCCGCGGTTTTTTCATATATAGAGATTCATTGACCATATGAAATAATAAAAAACAATTAACGTTGTAGTTCCTTTCTATAGTACATAATCAATAGCCTATTGTGAGGATTATTTTTTTATTACACGTTACTATAAATACAAAGGAACGTCTGTTTTTTGTTGTCGAAACAAAAAATAATTAAACTGGTATGTAAAGGTAGGTTGTAAACCCCCGGCTATATTCTTAAAATGCTCATGTTACCTTCCTAAATACATAAAATTGAGTGAAAATTACAATTTTGTTTTCTTTTAATTATCTCAGTTTTTAATAACGGCGGTTCTAAAAACATAATGAGAATTTTCCATATCACCACGGATATAAAATTGCATATTATTAAAACTATAAAACGGATAAATGGTCTAATATTTGCCTTAATTTTGTAACTGATCCCCTGGGGAATGATGCTGTCGAGAAGGAAAGCAATGATAAAAAAGGAAATGAGTTCAATAAAACGCAGAACAGAAATGTAGCAAAAAATAAGGTCTGAATAAACCTTAATAACCCGAATAAACTTTTAGAAAAAATATTATTCATTATAGTAGGGGAGCACAAGCGGGGATTTTGCGCCTTACTCGAGCGTGTCAGAAAATCACATGGGGAGAAACCTTGTACCCAAGAGTGTACCTCTAACGTATGTCCCTAAAGTTTTCGGAAAATTTTAGATTTAAAAGTATTATTGGTAGGAAGCATTGGATCAAGTTGCCATTGAAAACCAAAGTTAGTAAACAACTTAAACGATATAAACAATGTCAGTTTTGACAAATACGGTTCGTTAAGACGTCGTACAAAATTAATATTCGTCAGTATTTATCGTTTAGTTGGACATTATCAAAAACGAGATATCATTAGAATTCTTAGTGCTCAAAATATTTCTGTGTCAACGATTTATACCAGAAAATTAAAGAGTGCGAAAATGGTATACCATGCTTTAATTTGCCCAAAAGTGGAAGACCAAGAGTTTTAACTCCTGCTCGGGAACAGAGATTAATTCAGAGTATGAAAAACCAATTAGGAAATTCTTTGCGAAAAGTTGGCCGAAGATATAAGGTTTCATGAATGACTAAGTAGAACAACTTCTAGAAATAATTTAAAACGATATAAAATAAAAAAAGCTCCTAAGTACACACCAGTCCAGTTAGAACAAATTCCTTGATGTTGCCGTGCATTGAGATGTATTCATTTTCCTGGTAAAATTCTCATTATGGATGATGAAAAGTATTTTACTTTATCTACTATTCCGAAATGAAGGGCAACGACGGATTTTATACAAGCAATGTACAAGATGCACCGGACGAAGTTAGGTTTATAGACTAAGAGCCGTATAGGAAAAATTTGCTAATCATTTTAGGCACGATAAGACCCTCTATAACTTAGATAGTAGAACCTAAAAGAAAACGTTTGAACACTGTGCCGTCACTTTTCAGCGGCACATGCGTCGACAGTGGCGCATCAAACTTTTCACATTTGGACCGGATAAATAAATTATTTTTAAATTGACATCATTAAGACGCAAGGAAGATATTAAAAATACAAGACATAAAAACTATATGCCGTACAAAAATAATGGTTCTGCAACATAGAAAAAAAATTCATTTTCCGCATATTTTCATTGATAAAAAAATTATAGAAAACTGTACGGCATGCATCATATTAAGTAAATATATATATTTTAAAGTTATATTTTACTATGCCGTACGAATCTACTGGCTCAATCAGTTTCAACCCTTATGTAAATTTTCTTATTTTAACCCCTATTGACAAAAATTATTTAGAAAAGTACGGCACTGATTTCAGAGTATTAATTATGCTCTAAAATGATGAAAAACATGAGTGCCGTACAAATTATTTGGCAAAAAAAATAATTATTCCATAATTTTGAGTGTACTATACTAATGCCTGGTTGCACCAACAGATCTTAAGTTCCAGATTAGCTAAGCTCTACTTATAAATAGGGCCTCCTTGAGTATCACTTACGTTGCACCATAATTTTAGATTCTTACCTTATTATCAATTGTATCTATTATTATATTATGGTATTTTTATTGTAATATATTATAACTATATTATATTAATTCTTATGATATTCTCGACTTAAGCTTAAGATCTGTTGGTGCAACCGGGCATAAGCGCCATTTTTTGTAGTGAAAAATTATTATTTTCTGAACGGCATAAATTTTAGAAGCTAGTTATTATACTTTATAAACTGTATGTGAAAATGCCGTACAAATATATTGACATAAAAAAAATTGATGGTGAATACAAATAATTATTTTTTTTTCAATTTTACTATTTGGAAAATCCATTTCCCAGCTACTATAATAATATTTAATATCATATTTCCACATAGTTCGACCGCCGTTGAGTGAACCAGCTACTATAATAATATTTAATATCATATTTCCACGTAGTTCGACCGCCGTTGAGTGAACACGTATGTTGACCTGCTGTGTTACTGTTAATTAACCAAGTGTTGTTAATATATTATTATTCGAACTTTTTCAATCTTCTTCTAAAAAAGTTAAAAGTATCTACTAAATTTTCACTTAATTTTTTCTTTTTCGACAATCAGCATCGTTTCCTTGTAAAATATGCCATTAACCAGGGAACAGCAACTTGAAATAAGAAGTGCGGCCGACGTATCTATTAAACAACTTTGTCAAGATCAAACTTTTATTAAATCCATCGTCGATAGTGTTTCTGCTGGTATAGTGCAAATTTTAAATAGCAAACTTGATGTTTATGAGAAAAAGATCGACGACCTAAAAACTGAAATAACAAAAATAAAAACTGACCACGAAGTCGAAATACAGACAATTAAGGCAAGCCTAATTGACTTAAACAAAAAAGGGGATTCCTTCGATATGATAAAAATAACGACAGAGTTGAACCAAATTAAAAGAAAAGAAAGTAATATTTTAATATTTGGTGTTCCTGAAACTGAAATTCATTTGCAAGCTTATATTGAAAATATGTTTACAGCTATATCAATGAATCGAAATCCGCAATTAAATGGTTTACATGTTTCCCGTTTAGGTCTACAACCGTCAGCCAACTCAAATAAATGTCGTCCAATTAAAGTTACGTTTCCGAATAGTAATCAAGTGACTAATTTTTTAAAGCTAAATCCCAAACTCAAATCATTAGACTGTTATAAGAATATATATATGAGGTCAGATCAAACTGTTATGCAACGTGAGTATACTTCAAAAATCAAAAAGGAACTTAGCGATCGTTTGGCAGCAGGTGAAAAAAATTTGATTATAAAATACAAAAATAATCTACCATTTATTGTCTCAAAAAACCTGTAGTATCATCCACTGGATCACCGAAAAATAATGACAACCTTTTTGTATACTATCAAAACTGTCGCGGTCTAAATTCGAAAACAACTATATTTTTTCAAAATGTCCTAATATCACAATATCACATTATTGCAATCACAGAATCTTGGCTTCGGGATGGAGTACGCAGTAGTGAACTATTTCCTGAAGACACCTACACAGTTTATCGTAAAGATCGAAGTTTTGGCAAGTTTGGAGGAGGAGTGATTTTTGCTGTAAATAATAACGTGTGTCATTCAGAACAACATAGTGTAGTGTTTCCTATAGAAAAAATTGATGTTTTATGTGTTAAAGTTTTCAAAACCAATATCAAACCAATCTTCTTTATAACAGTTTATATTCCACCTAACGTGACATTTAGTGAGTATTCTGATTTTTTTGACTATATTGAAACTTTCCATGAAACCATGAGGTCGTTTTGATTGGAGATTTTAATTTAACAGATCTTGCGGCATATTATGTTAATAATAGTCAAATAACTCCTTTAATTAATAGATTTGTTCAACTATTAAACTATACAGATTCTGTACAATGTAACAAAATAAAAAATATACATGGAAAGATATTAGATTTGATTGTAACACCGTCAGTTTTTAGTTGCGAAGTTACACCTGAAGTCAATGCCTTAGTTCCTATTGATTATCATCATCCTGCTTTAACTTGTTATTTTCCGTATGAAGTCAAAGAAGATGAATATTTTGTTCCGAATCAGAAACGTCTTAATTTTAGAAAATATAACGTAAATAAATTTAACAAACTTTTAACCGAAATGGACTGGAGTCATTTAAAACATTTTTCAGATGTAGATTCTGCTGTAGATTCGTTTAGTTTGTCTCTCCAAGAAATTATAGATAAATGTGTTCCACTTAGTTCAACTAGATCTCAAAAATATCCAGCATGGTTTACATCTGAAATAATCGCCAAAGTTAAACGTAAACATCATTATCTGAGAATGTATAGACGAAGTAAATATTGTTTTTACCTCCAACGAGCTAAAGATCTCAGGAGAACTATTAAATTAGAAATACAACTAGAATATAAAAAATTTATTGAAAGATCCCAAAATTCTTTTAAGTCAGATGCGAGACAATTTTGGAACTTTGTTAATGCCAAAAATAATAAATCACGGATACCTGGTCTGATGAAATACGGTAGTGATAAGTTTACCACGAGTCAAGATATAGTAAACGCATTTGCAAACTTCTTTAAGAGTGTTTATATTTCTGATAGTAATAGCTCTCCTTCTGTTACATCTTATTTTAATTATAATCCAAGTTCTTACTTTAATATCGGTAAAATTACCAGTAACGATATTATAGAAGGTGCAAAGAAATTAAAAAATAAATTTTCCTGCGGTCCTGATAATTTTCCTGTTTCGATACTTAAATGTCACGTCGAGTCATTCATAGAACCACTTGTTGTAATTTTTAACCTCATTCTTAAGACAACAGCATTTCCAGCTGCGTGGAAAAATACAAGAGTTTGTCCTATTTTTAAATCAGGTTCAAACTCTGATATATCTAACTATCGACCTATCGCTCTTATATCAGCATTCTCTAAATTGTTCGAAATTATCTTGACAGATTACTTGTATGCTCATGTGCGTTGGTTGATTACCAGCAGTCAACATGGTTTTGTGAAAGCTCGGAGTACGGCAACAAATCTTTGTATATTTACAGAATATGTTTCGTCAGCTTTAGATTCAAGACAACAGGTGGACGTCATATACACTGATTTCAGTAAAGCATTTGACCGAGTCTCACACAATAAATTGCTAACAAAATTAGATCAGTTTGGAATTTCCAATAACTTTCAAATATTACTGAAATCATATTTAACTGATAGGAGTTTGTTCGTAGAATATAAGGCTTTCGATCTTTTCGTTTTGTTGCCACGTCTGGAGTACCTCAGGGGTCAAATCTGGGTCCCTTATTATTTCTCCTTTTTGTTAATGATATCTGCTCCATCGTAGACTCTGAAACACTGTTGTACGCGGACGATATGAAAATATTTCGCAAAATTAACCATATTTCCGACTGCGTTAAACTTCAACAGGATATCTCTGCCATTAATGAATGGTGTTTCGATAATCAACTATCCTTAAATATAAAGAAATGTAAAGTAATGTCCTATACCCGAAAGATCAATAACATACATTTCGATTATAAGGTCAACAACATTTTACTGTCTTTTACCTCAGAGTTTAAAGATCTTGGTGTTATATTTGACAGTAAATTAACATTCTCAACTCATATTAATACCGTGGTCTCTAAAGCAACCAAATCTTTAGGATATATTATTAGAAGCTGCAGAGATGTAACGTCTGTGGAAGCTTTGCGTAGTTTATATTTTGGACTAGTTAGTAGTAAACTTAATTACTGCAGCGTGGTATGGAATCCTAATCATGCAGAACTTGTCTCTAATCTTGAATCTGTTCAAAAAAGATTCTTAAGATATTGTTACCTCAAAAAATATAACAGATATCCGGTTAGAGGCTATAGCTATAATTTACTCCTTTCTGAGTTTGGATTCCATTCACTGCGTAAGCAGCGTGAAATAAACGGCCTAATATTCATCTTCAAAATTGTCAATTGCCTAATTAATAGCGATGTTTTGCTTAGTCTTGTAGACTTTAATGTACCACGAGCTGTGTCACGTTCAGGTGTAACTTTTCATATTTCGGTGCCTAATTCGCAACATAATTTCTATTGTCCGATAAAAAGTATGTGCAGAAGTGTCAATAACTTAAGATCTGTGGACATTTTTTTTCTTAGTTTTAACATCTTTAAACGCGAAATACGCAATAGCTTATCGAATTGATGCCATGTTATTTTTCTTTATTAAGGTCTTTGTTTATTATTGTGTATGTGTATTAACAACAGAAACATTTTTGGTTATTCTTTATTTTATTTTATATTTTGTCATCAAGTGTTCAGTCAATGTATGTAGTTTTCTTATGTACACCTTTATGGGTTTATACCTGGTGGATGTATATTTCAATAAATAATAATAAAATAATAAATAATAATAGTTTTAGAATATTCTATGACTAATAATGACAAAAATGTTCATGCCGTACATTTTTAACTATAGAGTTTCCCAAAATAAGTAGGACTTCCAAAGTAATTTTCATCACATTATGAAATCATACATTCCTGTACGGCACACACTTTATAACATTAACAACATCAAATGATGATGAAAAAATATAATGCCGTTCATTTTTAATGGAACATTTATATACAGTGGTGTTCAAATTTTGAATATTCTCGATAACCCTGTTTTGTCAAAGTTCCAGGCATTCCTATGCACACAAAAATTTGACAAACGTTTACTGTTTTTCTCAAAATATGTTTAATACTATAATTGATCCCAGTTACTGAATATTTAAATGTGCTATTTTTACTATTAACTGAAGCAGGTTCACACCAATGCACAGAATTCTCAGATTCGTGGCTTGAGGTTCCGCAGAACAAAAATTATCAATCGGTACAATTTCAAATAATCCACATAAAGAAGGTAAACCTAATCCTTATTGAACATGGTAATTCAGTTTTTTTTTTATATGTCGA
This sequence comes from Diabrotica virgifera virgifera, assembly GCF_917563875.1. NCBI lineage: Eukaryota > Metazoa > Arthropoda > Insecta > Coleoptera > Chrysomelidae > Diabrotica > Diabrotica virgifera. The sequence goes on along the minus strand of NC_065449.1, from coordinate 180,030,134 downwards.
TTTAAGATCTTACCTTAGTTGGTAATAACTGAAATACAGGGTGTCAAAGTTAAAGTTTTTTTTATTTATTCTTGAATATTTCCTGGCAGGTATGGGACAACAACACAAAATTTCGTAAGCGGGGGTTTTTTGAAACGAGAAATCTAAATTCGCCACCAAAAATGGTGTATTACCCAGAGGGCGCCACATACGTCTTTCAGCGCTCATTTAATACCTCCAATTTTTGTATCCCGCAATCTACATACTTTTTTAGTCAAAACTTTTATTCTCTTAATATTTTTACTTAAAATAGATATAATATGTACTACATTCATCTCACTAAACTCAACCGTTTCGAAATAAACGAATTTTAAATCTGCGATGCTACAGTAGTTATATCCGAAAAATAAACTTGAAACCATAAATGTAATTATACGTAATTATACACATAGTTTCAACAGTTATGCATCACCCCTCTAATTCACGATGTTTACGCTTTTATAAATCCGTATCTTTATCACATATTTAATGGGTCTTTTTTATAAAAAATATACCTTTTTTGGTTTTTTATTTTATTTGAATACCCATTTAATTGACCTGGTTTTGCCAAGGTGTAAACATTTGAAAAATTTATTCTGGTGAAATTTTTGAAAACGTGATTAAAAATGAATCGTACTATAATTTCTGAGTTGGACCGTATAAGAATTATCAGTAGTAATTGCACAAGAGCTCAAAAATTCTATATTAATTTTAGAGATCGAGTGCAATTTGTTGCGATTATTTCATGAATAAAACTGTTCAAAACCAAAATGTTATTGTAATTGATTTGTGTAAGTACAAATTAGTACAATTAAACAAACAGTTATTATAAATATTAATTTGACGGTTGAAAGTCATCACTTTTATAATTTTTACAACATTAATTGTCATTAATGTCACTAAATGTATTTTTTCGTCGCAACGAAGGGCATCTGACGTAATATACTTGACGACGGGAAATTATCAAAAATTATCGATTTAATTTAGATTTCTGTAGCTTTCTATTGGTCAGAATCTCCTATGAATGAAATAATCGATTTAATTTTCACAGACATTTTCCGAAATTCCTTCGTTTTCAAGCATTGTAGCGTCAACTAATACTCAAAATGGAAGCCTATTTCTTAAATAAAGTACATACATTATAATATAAAATATTATAATTGACATAAAAAGTCCGGATAGGCAGTAAGACCTGGATCAGTCCATTTAAAAAACGAGGGTAGGTCGTCATACAGGAAGTAATTATTATAATATCAAAGACTCCTACGATTTCCTATATGACTACCTCCCCTTGTTCGTAAAATGGACTGCTCAAGACTTACTTAACCTAGCCACCACCTAGGTCCAGTGCAGCTGTACCTAGATGCAGTGAATTTTAAAAATCTTCACGGAATTCCCGCGCATTGTTTTCTTTTAGGTTTTACTATTTAAGTTATAGATTCTTACGGTGCCTAAAATCATTAGCAAAATAGTTTTCATCCTTGATTATTTTTTTAATTAATAATAATATTATTATATATAATAAATATAATATATAATATTATTATATTTATACAATATTATTATATAAAAAAAGAGGTACTTTGTGTATACAAAATGTGTACGAACGTAAAGAACGTAAAGAAGTATAATTTAAATCAAAATTAATATTAATTTTTCAATTTCGGGTTATTATGTATTATAGGTCTGGATCCCGCGTACGAAAAAAAAGTTGATTAATAGCAAGCTGAAAATTTGTTAATAGCTTAAGGGTGTCGAGTCGGATAAACTTTGATATTTGGGAACACTGGAACAGGGGCAGTTTTAATTGTGGAACGGGTTAAAAATTTGGAACGGTCAGACCACGAAAACGGCACATTTATTTTGTCCGACAGAACAGACTTAAACTCTCCGAACAGATATTAAACTCTCATGCAAAAATCAGACTGCTATTTATCACCTGTCATAATTCCTGTCATTTGACATATTCTACATGTTCCACTCATTAAAACGCCCATTTGCTGATAAATAGCAGTCTGATTTTTGCATGAGAGTTTAATCTCTGTTCGAAGAGTTTAAGTCTGTTGTGTCGGACAAAATACATGTGCCGTTTTCGTGGTGTGACCGTTCCAAATTTTTAACCTGTTCCACAATTAAAACTGCCCCTGTTCCAGTGTTCCCATATATCAAAGTTTATCCGACTAGACACCCTTAAGCTATTAACAAATTTTCAGCTTGCTATTAATCAACTTTTTTTTCATACGCGGGATCCAGACCTATTAAACACTTTCTTGTGTTGAATTATTTTAAAAATATACAAGGCTTTATTGAAAGTTAAAAAATAATTTGTAAGGCAAAGTAAACAAAATAGATTGTGAGGTAGCCGCGCGTACTAGAATTTAAAAACAATGCATGAAAAAAATTATTGCAGTTAATATGCAAACGATTTTGGAGGCTTTTTGCTCCATCGTGCCACAATATTTATACGGGATTAGTTTTTTAATGGTCTATTTTTAATAAATTGAAAAAAGACAATAATTTTTTTTACTAAACCTTAAACGGAAAATTCATTTTCCTACTGTGACCTCATGTGCCATTCAAAATGTACGGCATAATAATTTGGGGACTATTTTTATATATAACCTTCTAAATGTTTTGGTTTTAGGGTGCCTGAAATAAATTACCTTATTCTACTTAAAAAGTGAGGGTTGAGCAAGGGTTAAAACTGCATTTGGGCCAGTGAATTTGTACGGCATAGTAAAATATAGTTGTGAAATAAATATATTTACTTAAAATCATACACGCCGTACAGTTTTCTATAATTTTTTTATCAATGAAAATATACGAAAAATGAAATTTTTTTTTACGCTGCAGAACCAATATTTTTGTACGGCATATAGTTTTTATATCTTATATTTTTAATATCTTCCTTGCGTCTTAATGCCGTCAATTTATAAATAATTTATTTATCCGGTCCAAAAGTGGAAAGTTTGATGCGCCACTGTCGACGCATGTGCCACTGAAAAGTGACGGCACAGTGTTCAAACGTTTTCTTTTAGGTTCTACTATTTAAGTTATATACTTTTATCGTGCCTAAAATGATTAGCAAATTTCACCTATCCCGGCTCTTAGTCTATTAAGGTAAAAGTGAAATTTGCCGATAAAATTTTGGTATGGTTTGCCATCTCAGAAGCTGGTGCTCCATAGCCGTTTGTTCGGCGTGTTCGCGGTGAAGCTCTCAGTGTTGACATTTACGTTGACAGGTGTCTTACAAAGCTTGTTCAATTTATAAATACTCATCACCCAAATGATGAAATCATATTTTTTCCCGACCTAGCGTCATGCCATTACGCCAGGAGAACGACAGACTGGTTAACTGCTCAAAATATAAATTTTGTTCCCAAGCGCGACAACCCTCCAAATGTGCCTCAGGCGAGGCCTATAGAAGAGTTTTGGGCTGTTTTTACTCGAATGGTGTATAAAAATGGCTGGGAAGGCCAAAATAAGATCAGCTAAGGCGAAGAATTTTGCAAAAATTTCTTAAGATCGATTTAGTAACAGTCCAAAGACTAAATTTACGTGCCATCGAAGATCACGGACCTCTTTCTGTTCTATAAAATACAATATAAGTCTTAAATATGTAGACTTAATTGCCTGTATTTATCTATCCTTAGAAAAACTTGAGCGCATCAGCTTAAGATAATGTAAGTTAAGTACATGACAGAACAACGTATATTTCAATAATCTGACGATTTGATCAGGGCGCGGAAGGAAATGGATAAAAGTACAGCAGACTATTACAGGCCTAAAGCAAGCAAATAGTTAAATACTACCTTTTGCAAAATAGAAAGGCAGTGCCTCAGTTGCATAATTGTTCGCGAACGTCATGACACGTGGAACAGATATTTTCAAAACCTGATCAGACGACAAGCGCATTAGGGAACAAGTTTAGAAAGAGATACTTTTTTATACTAGCTTTTTTATAAGTCTAGATGTATTAGAAAGTCTTTTTGAAAAAACAAAGATTGTGATAACATAATTTTATCGCCTAGAGCAGGGATCACCAAATGGCTGACCGCGGTCCGCATTCGGACCGTAGGCTAATTTTGTGCGGACCGTCATTAAATTTAGAATATAGTGTTCGCACTACAATAGCTTTAAAACTCTCTCCTTTTTGCTTGAGTTTATTTCATACCCCTAAACGAGGTGGACTAGTTGCCTGGTTTAGTTTTAAATGGCCGGACCCCCCCGGAAGTGTCGTAGGTTTTCGAAATGGACCCTCACGGAACATAATTGGTGATCCCTGGTCTAGAGTACACCTATGTATTACACAAAACGTGTTTTTATACCGTCTCTGACAGTATAGCAATAAGTGAGTTAAACGTGTCCTTACCATATTCCGAAACTTCTGAACCCCATCAATTTGGCGCGTTGAGCGAAATTGATGAATCTCGCCGCATCCTAAGCTACGTGCGTTGAGCGAAGCGTTCCTTACACTTTTTTAACATCTAGCGAGTTGAACGAGGTATTTCCTCTCATTATACATAATTTTATCGTCTAGCTAGAGTCTAGAGTACGCCCGTGTATTAAACAAAACGTCTTTTTATACTCTCTGACAGTAGAACGGAAATCCATTAGGGCATTCTCTGTATGCTGAACGGAGAATAACTAACTAGATATAATAGGTGAGTTAAACGTGTCCTTACCTTATTCTGAAACCTTCCGAACTCCGTCAATTTGGCGCTGAGCGATATTAACGAATCTTGTTCCCATCCTAAGATACGCGCGTTCAGCGAAGCATTCCTTACACTTTTTTAACATCTGGCGAGTTGAGCGAGGTATTTTCTCTCATTATACATCTATTTCGCGTTAAGAAGTAAATGCAATTCCTAATCTTCTCGATCGTCAGTTATTATTTTTATTCATTTATCAAATATTACAGCAACCCGAGATTTACGAAAGTGAATTTGTAAAGATTGTGACAGATATGTATGATGGAGTAACGATTAGTGTTAGGACAGGTGTGGGAGAGACTGATAAATTTCATCTGAAAGTAGCATTGCACCAAGGCTCGGTGCTTAGTCCTTATTTATTCTCATTAGTTTTGGACCAGATAACAGCGAAACTATAGAGTAACATTCCATGGTGCTTAATGTATGCCGATGACGTCGTGTTACTAGGAAATAGTGAAAGAGACTTAGAACAAAAACTGGAACAGTAGAGACAAGCTCTGGAGGAAAAAGGTTTAAAACTTAGTAGGACAAAAACAGAGTATTTGGAATTAAAGATGGAGTTATTACAAATAAAATGGTAAAATGATTGTGAAAAGGAATAGTTTTAAGTACCTGAGATCGGTAATACAGAGTAATGGAGAACTAGATGGGGATGCATGCAGTATAATTAGGGCTGGATTAATGAAGTGGAAGGAAGCGAGTGGTGTGTTGTGTGACAGAAAAAATCCAAGGAAGCTGAAGGGAAAATTCTATAACACAGTCTTAAGACGGGCTATGATGTACGGAACTGAATGTTGGGCAGCGAAAAAGAAAGAGGAACAACGAATGCATGTGGCGGAACTGAGAATGCTTAGATGGATGAGTGGAGTGACAAAAAAGGTTAAAATGAGTATATTAGATAAAAAAATGAGTATTATTAGGGGAATTCTAGGTGTGGCATCAACTGATGCCAAAATGAGAGAGCAGAGGTTGAGATGGTTTAGTCATGTTCAAAGTCGAGACGTTAATCACCCAATACGAAGAATTGGTGAAGTGCAGATTCCTGAAAGGAATGGGAGAGGAAGACCAAAGAAGACCTGGGAGGAGACGATTAGGCAGGGCATGTTGGTAAACAGGATTAATATTGATATGACCCAAGACAGAATTGTGTGGAGAAATGCAAATAGGGAAGCCAACCCCACATAGGGATAAGACAAAGAGAATGATGATTCCTCGCTCATGTTTTTTAGGTAATTTTACCTTTGTCGTTATATGTAACCAAATTATTTTAAATACACAACTAACAAGGCAAACTACAAAGCTGAGGAATGAGTCTCACATGAGTAAAACTCTTCGGGTCCTGCATCGCATCGATTATAATGCAATATTAGTCCATCTAAAGATTTGGTATGGGCAAGGATCGATCACACCTTAGATCCATAATCTCAAATTCTAAAATGCTTGTGAGACATACGTAACGAGCCACGATTTCCTAGTAGTTATCACTTGTCATTCTTTTAATCCTTTGACTTTCAAAACTTGGAAAAATATTGTTAAGAGACTGGTGACTTGACGGATCGTTTGCACACAATTAGGCCTAACTTTACAAGAAGTGGTATACAATTAGTAGCTCGACCAAACACTTCAATCACATACATATATCAGAACATGCGATGTTTCCCGTTTTGAGCACGATTATTATTGTGATGACATGTCATCAGTAGAGTAGAACTATCTTGTCACTACCGTCAATTTCGGAAATCCAACACCATCTCTAGGTATTCTTACTTACTGACTCGCGCAAGTTTTTTTCGGAAAAAATTTTGATATATAATCTCACAGCTCATTTGAGAAAACATATTAAGTTTATCGTTGGTATACTTTGTAGAGTTTCATAATAAAACTTTTCTATACAAGAAATGTTTGTTGCTCTTTTGCTAAACGAAAATACAATTAATCAACTAGACAACTACAATATTTTTTATTTGTTTTGACTTGATTCTATTACTAAATGAAATATCTCTATTTTCTTTTGGAAAACTTTCAGAGTCTACGTCTTATTAATAACAAATTATAGTTCTTTTCAGCAGTGTTCAGGTCTTGCTAAATACTAAAAATAATTTAAATAATTGAAGTTTTACAAATTATTTGTAACTAGAGTCCTTAGTGATTGGTAGTATATGATATGAAATATTTTAATAAATCAAAATATTGTTCTGAAGCTATCTTCTTCTTCTTATTTTTGTGTAGACATGACTCTGTTTTGCAGTGTGCCTCCAGTAAGTTGTAGAGTTGCACAAGTTTGACTTAAATGTTTGAATTTGACTTGAGTTTGACTTAATTTTAAGTCAAACTCAAATCAATCCTTCTGACAAATATTTCAAGTCAAGTCAAACTGGTCAATCGTACAGGTTTGAAAATTCAAACTGTTTGTCAAACTAGTTTGAAAAATAATTTATTTAGTAGATTTACTTTTTTGTCGAGATAGCCATGTTAGTTGCCAATTAAGATAAGAACATTAATAATACAATGAGTGCCACATAAAAGTAACTTGATACAGGAAGCGATTATAGTCAAAATAGGGTCGTAAATTTCTTGAAAATGATTCCTGTACGCTTAGAATTGCTTACTGGCAAGTTTCGTTTTATCGATATCACTTTTTTATATTTTTATTTGAGTGTTACTAGATTAAAACAAATAATTCGTTGGATGGTTTTTTTTATTATACCAAGCGTAATTTAATCAACTTTAACAAAAAATTGTGAACGAGCAACAAAATATTATATTTTTGATAGAGTAGGTCTAATGAATTTTTTGTAACTTTGCAATGTCGTTTTAAAGAATTAGTTCACTATTTGTCATTGTATAACGTTGTTCTTTATTTTTACACAATACAAGTATGCACTTTGCAATTTTCATTGTTTTGAAATCACCTGCCACAACATCAAATATTAGTATATTTATTTTTCTTAATTAACTCTGCTTCGACTACAGATTTTTCTCTCTTAATTTTTGCAGTGGGAATACCTTCAAAATCAGACTCAATTTGTTCTGAGACTTATTCTGAGCCGAAAAATATTCAGGTCGAGATATTATTTCACAAAGCACACACTTCAAAACGAGTGTAATAAACAAGCCTAGCATAGACTTCTTAATATGAACTATAAACTAATTTGCGAAGTAGCAGAGGACAAATTCAGAGCTACCCAAATAACTCTAAACAAAAGTAGGTACGCTCTCAATTAGAATAATTGGAAACAAACACGTTGCGCAATATGAAATTCAAACTTCAAACTGTTTGAAGAAGTTTGATTTCAAGTCAAACCTAAAGATATCGAAAAGTTTGGTTGTCAAGTCAAGTTTGTTGAATAAAATCAAACTAGTTTGACTTGATGCATCTCTAGTAAGTTGCCATTCCATCGTTTTCGTGGTTTTCCCACTGATAGTCTTATTATTGGGGAACCGTCTCTCGGCGTCTTTACTACTCTATTAGTTGTTATTTAGAGGAGTGCAATTAGGACGAAAACATGCATTGTTTCGGAAAAATTCAAACAAGCTTATATTTTTCTAAAACTTTTTTTGTTAGTTTATATACATTTAAAGTAAAAAGTTCCACTCACAGATTTGGCCGCTAATTGTTTATTAACTGTTTAAACAATAACAATTTTTTGTATAAATAATTTTAAAAATATCGTTAAATTCACCATTTTACTTTGATCAAATATGTTTCTATTTTGTTTTTGATTATACTGAATCCGAATATGGCATTGCAATTTGAAAATTCTTATACAGAAGCTCTTATACAGTATGTCTGCGTAGCTAGAAACCACATGCAAAACTTTTTTATTATCAATTTTACAAAAAAAAGTTATTCTTCATAAAATGCTCTGGATAGTCAAAAATTTAAAACTAAACCGTCATATATCAAATTTTATCAATTTTATATGAGTCAAAAATATAAATTTTATTAAACGCAGACATACTGTATAAGAGCTAAAAAAATTTTTTTTTGTTGAACATTTATTATTATTGAAGCTTATTATTAAATGTATTTTAGGTAAGTTTTATAGAAAAAAGTTTTGATCACTTTGTATAAAAAATTTTTTAACTGGTAATTTTCGGTTTTTGTATTACATTTTTGTTACCTTCCTTAATTTTCTCAAAAATAAATAGTTTATTTAATTTCTAAAGTAAAATAATTCAGTGCATTTTAAAGATTACATCCTAAGCTTTAAAAAAGCACCTATAAAACTGTAATAAATTTGTTCAAACTTGAGTAATACCGTCTTAAAGTGGTGGTAATTCTCTAAAACTACAAAGTTTTCAAAAATTACATTTTTTGAGACGTCGTATCATTTTAATTAAATTTTTGATATTTTTTTTGAGAGAAACATCGTTTAGTAAGATGTCTGAAAGGTAAGCTGTGCAAAATTGAGAGTTTTATAAGAAACATTGTATTAGTTACACATTTTTAAACCAAATTCATGTAAGTCTCACTTTCCGCCCACACCATACTTATGCCCATATATTTTATTTCTTTTTATTACAACCATAAGATAGCTAAATTATTCTTCTTTCATGATCAATTTATAAAATTTCATTTGATCCATTAGTTCAAGAATTACATTAAAATAACTCAACCGTGCATTTCGCCGTACGCTAGTTTACAGTGCGCCAATGTTTGTGAGAAGGGTGACTTTAGCGTTATAAATAAAAAATTATAGAAGCTACAGATTTAATTTTAGAAAAATCTTTATACAGGGTTTTTTTTTGTAAAATTTTCTGAATTTTTCAACGGTCAAGTCAGTATTTTTCTACAATTTATATTTTCGGAGTTATTTAAAAAAAACATCTAATTTCGCAGTTCATTTGTTTAATAAAAAATGGAGCACCCACTTCTCGAGAAGAACTTTTTGATATGTTGTTTTTAAACATTTCTGAATGAAATTACAAAAAGTTCTATCTTGTTTGATTTTTTCCGAAGTGAAAATCTATGTGCACTCCCCTAATTCGGCTTATGTGGTCGTTTCATTCTACTCTTCTGTTTCTTACCCAGTTCTTAATGTTCTCCTCCTTGCATCTCTGTCGTATATCTGTACTTCAAACTCTTTCCCTTAGTATCTTACCATCGATTTTTCGAAGTGTTTGCATCGCTACTATTTATAGCATTATTTTTGTCCACTCTGTGTAAGGTCGTGTTTCTGTCGCATATTATGTTATTTTTGGTCTGACGACTGTTGCACGACTGTTGCTTAAATTCTGCCTTTCACTTCTTTCCCGATATTTTTATTTCTCCATAATCTTTCATTCAGGCAACCTGTGGTTCTATTTGATCTATTCACTTAATCTTCTACTTCTGTTTCGAGCTTTCCGTAGCTACATAGTGTGATGCCTAGATATTTAAACTCAGTCAGTCGATCTATTATCTGACCCTTCACCTCTAATTTACATCTTAGTAGATTTGCTATTATAACCATGCAGTTTATCTGTTTTGGGGAATGAACATGTTAAATTTTCTGGCGGATATATTAAATTGGTATAGCATATGTTGTATAGCATATGTGATTGGCAACGTGGTAGTGTATGGTAAAATACTTTGTTATTTTTCGTCCGTGATTATCCCGTAAATTCGAGAGTTACAACGAGAAATAATTTAGTGAAATTAGACAGTGTATAATTATAATAATATGTTAATGACACTGATAAGGTTTGGCCGTAAAACATTAAAAAACATTTGAGTGAGTTAAAAACAAATAAACAAGGTTAACTGATAATTAGTGAAGTATTAACAATTGAACCGGTAATTACATCTAAATCTTGTCAGATTTTAAAGCGACGTTGCCAAACTGACAAGAATTTCTGAGTACAGAATAAAAACAATAAAGTATCACAGTGAAACGGTAGGCATTGTTTTCTCTGCACTGTTGAGGTGGAAAGCAGTGCTTGGCGCCGAAAATGGACAGATACCTGGAAAATAAAAAATGTCTGGACAGTGACGGAACAACGGATGATGGCACAAAAAGGAGGACAAGAGATGAGGGTTCAGATAACGAAGAAGAAAGGTCAACGAAGAGTCGAAAACTCTCCAAGACTTCATCCAAAACAATAGATAACCATGATGCGACAAAACTGGATAAATTAATAAATAGACATGATGAACATTCTGGCAAGTGACATCAAAGAAATAAGGAGAAACCAAAACAGAAGTAATGAAGCAATAGAAAGACTAATTGCTGATAACCAGACTTTAAGAGAAGAAAATAAAGACCTGAAGGAAGAAAATATGGAAATCAAAAAGGAGTTAAATGAAGTTAAGGAAACTATTGAATTCATGGAAAAACAAAGAAGAAAGAACAATGTAGTCATGAGTGGACTAGCAATTGAAACATACGATCAAAACGTCTTAAAAGAGGGAATGAGCAAGTTCTTAAACACAATTTGAAGATAGATGTTAAAATTAAAAATGCATACAAATTGGGGGAGTAAACATGTCTGATTGAATTAGCAGAACATGAAGAGAAGGTAAAGGTTATGAAAAATAAATCCAAACTAAGACATGTTGAAGAAGGAAAAGTATACCTCAATGATGATACTACGAATAAAGAGAGAGAAATTCAGAAAATAATTAGAAAACTTGAGCAAGAAGAAAAGGAGAAAGGAAGCGATGTAATACTTGGAGGAAATAAAATATGGATCAACAAGGTCGGCTGGAAATGGGACAACAAAGAGGACAAACTAGTCAAAATGGGGTCAAAAAACTAGTCAAATATGCCGGAAATACTATGACAAACGAGGCAATGACAATGGACACGAACAATTATAGAATAGGTAGTAAAGACAAAGATAGATCCATAAATAATGACCAAGGACGTGAGCAACGAGAGACAAGAAAGAGTAAACCCATAAAAATGCAGTCTGCAACGAGCGAGAATATAAACAGTATCTATTTAAAACCCACAAGAGCAGTGCTAAAGCCCAAAGGGTGGACATTAGAAACATGGAATGTCAGAGGTCTCAACGGCAAAGAAGTCGAACTTGCTGAATAATTTGAGAAACATCGAATAGACTTACTGGGTATAACAGAGACCAAAAAAGAAGGGAAAAAACACACACTTTTTAGAGAATGACACTTCCTCATCACCAGTGGAGTGTCACTTGGCGAAAGGGCAAAAGAAGGGGTAGGTTGCCTGATACACAGCAACCTAATAAAGAACATTAAAGATTGGGAATGCATTTCCGAAAGAATTTTAAAGATAAGACTGGTAACCGAGGAACACAAACTAGTCAATATCATCGTTATATATGTAATAAATGATGACGAAAGAGCAGCTAGCAAAGACATAATCTGGGACAAGGCCTCAGAAATAATAGACAGTTTAGATGGCAATACTATAGTACTGGGGGATCTAAATGGTCGAGTGGGTGTAAGAGATGAACATACCCAAGATGTATTAGGACCATATGGAGAAGAAATAAAAAATGACAATGGGGAACGTATTATTGATATATGCAGAGAAAATGATTTAATAATAATGAACACGTTTTTTAAACACAAAGATGCACATAAATATACAAGAGAAGTCAAAAGTAGAGGCGAAAGATCCATCATAGACTATGTGTTAGTAAATAGATCAGCAAGGCAATGTATTAAGGACGTAAGAGTAAAACGAGGAGCTGAATTATATAGTGACCACTATCTAGTTGTAGCCAGGACCAGTTTGCGAGTGCGACAAGAATTAATAACGAAAGAGACCAAGAAAACAAGTAAAGCTCATGATACACCTACTATAGAAGTAATCAGGTCACATAAGCTAGCAGACAAGGAGACAGCAAACAAGTTTAAAAACTACGTTAATAACTACCTAACAGAGCACGCTGAACATGACGGTGACTTAGACCAAACTTGGCAAATACTGAAAGAAGCACTCCTAAACGGTGGTAAACAAGTATGCGGGATAACAAGAAATAACAGAAGCAAAAAGTGTACAAACTGGTGGAACAATGAAATAAAAGCCGAAGTGAAGTCTAAGAAGATAGCTTGGAAAAATTATTTAAGGAACGAAACCGCAGACAACTACCAAATATACAAACTGCAAAGAATCAAAGTCAAAGATATGGTACTAGCAGCGAAACGGAAAAGTTGGGAAGAATTTGGAAACAAGATGGAAGAAGACTACCACTCTAACGAAAAGTTATTCTTTAAAACCCTGAAGAATTTAAGAATCGAAAAGGCTCCACAAACACCAAAGCAAATAAGGGACAAAGAAGGACACTTACTTCATGACAATGACCACATCCTAGAGAGATGGAAGCAATATTTCGAGGATCTACTGAATATCCAAAACGATGTGGACATTATCACAGAAGAACCAGAAGAGGTAGAGCAGAAAGACCAAATTCAAGACGAAATAACTATAGCGGAAACAAAGGAAATCATACAAAAGCTTAAGAAAGGTAAAGCGGCTGGATTTGATAAAATCACAGCGGGAATGCTTAAAAACATGGGCGACAAGGGCATTGAACTGCTAACAAAAGTGTGTAATAGGGCATGGAGTGAGAGCCAAATGCCAAAAGATTGGGAAGTGGGAGTTATTCTACCCATTTTCAAAAAAGGTGACAGACGCGAATGTAGCAACTACAGAGGAATAACATTACTGAGCATCCCATCCAAAATTTTTCTCAAGTTACGGATACTCTTGGATATCCTACGGATATCGTGTTTAAAAATTGTCCTAGAATTTTTTGCAATACACCATTTTAAAGTAAAGAAAATAAGATTTTTTTATTTTACAATGTTAATACCTAAATGTACAAGAAAAAAAAGGCATAATGAGAAATTTAAAAAATAATCACTGAAAATATCAAAAATAATTAAAAGTATGAAACCTTGAAAAAGCATAACTTGCTTAAAAAGAGTCGTATAACCTTATACAGTAGACCATTTTAAAGGTAATTGACTTCTCTTTCTACTAAATCTACCATTGAATATACCTAGAAATGCTTAGGAAATAGTTACAGAACAATGTTTGCGAAATAATGGGGAAAATTGCCCAAAAATGCTGTGAGCGGCAAACTTTGAAAAATCCTATTTCGGAAATTATAAATCTTAGAGAATTTTACCAAACTTCATTTTAAAGAGGAAGGATGGAGGTCATTTTTCGCTAAAGCAATGCCTATACCTATATCCCTGCGGAAAAAAGTTATGGGGCAAAAAACAAAATTGCTTTCTTTCGTGTTTTTTCTTGTTTTTCTTTTGAATATATTTTAGTAAAAAAAACTATTTTTGACGTTAAAATATAATATTTCGATTGTAAATTTAACCTGGAACAATTTTCCTGTATACGTGTTTGTACTAAAAGTGCATAGAATTCACCCTAATTCACCCTGTGCCTAGGAACTAATTCACCCCTTTCTCAAAAACGCATCCATTCAAATGGTAGCACTCCGCGGTTTTTTTCTAATTTAGAGGTCCATTGACTATATGAGACAATAAAATCCCGTTAACGTTGTAGTTCCTTTTAACTCTCTTATTTTGAACATAATCAATAGCCTATTACATCAGTATATTTATAACACTCCAATTAGCATACAGGTAAATACTCAGAATGGTGGATAGAACTATTAGAAAAACTTTTTAGCAGACGCCTGTTTGGTATTTCTCATTTCAGTTCGTGCCCTCTTAGACTTATTCAATGATATTGGTGTCTTTTTCGTCTTTTTTCGTTGGTAATATTCATTTATAAAAGGGGACGTGAGACGAGTCACAAAAGTTGAGCGGTGCGGTGGTGAGCATCGATTGAAGGAACTTAGAGAATAGTTTTCGAATGGAAAAAGTTTTTCCCTAATTTCCAGTCACTACAGAAATTATTTAATTTTTTGTTATTCTCAACGGGAATGTTCGACTTTATCTGGACTGAACTTCTCGGAAGTATAATAAGAAATGAATAATATTTCATTAATAGAATTTTTGACTAAAAGTAACAAAAAGAGAACTGAAACTTGCGAGAACTTTGAACATAAATTTAAAATTAATAATGTTATTTTAGCATCTAGGTGCAGTCTTTAATGCTAGAAGCTTTTATGTTCCTTTCATAATAGTATTTAAGAAGTTACACGCATCCAAAGGAAAAGTTAAAATGAGTAAAGACAAATATAGAAATTAAATAAGTATATTCCAAGAAAGAAGTAACTATGGCTATTAAGCGGATTAAAGATGGGAAATCACCAGGACCTGATGAGATGCATGGTGAAATTTTAAAGCTATTAGAGGCACACACCCAATCACAGATCTTACGAAGTTATTTAACAACATATATATGAGACTGGTTACTTACCAAAAGACTGGCTACTATCAATATTCATTCCACTTCCCAAAAAAGCCAACGCTAGAAAATGTGAAGAACATAGATTAATTAGTTTGATGAGCCATGTACTTAAAGTACTCCTTACTATCATTCACTCGCGCATATACACCAAATTAGAAGAACACCTAAGTGAAGTTCAATTTGGATTCAGAGCAGGACTCGGAACGAGGAAAGCACCTTTCAGTTTGCAAGTTATAATACAGAGAGCAAGGGATGTCACCTGCGAAGTGTATGAATGTTTTATAGATTTCGAGAAGGCATTTGATAAGTCCCACATGAGAAACTAATCGATATCCTAAAAACATCAGGACTCGATGGTAAGGATGTAAGACTGGTCTCAAACTTATATCTCCAACAAAAAGCAACAGTTCGATTCGAAAATGAACTGTCCGAAATCTTCACAGTCGGAAAAGGAGTTAGACAGGGTTGCATACTGTCACCAGCATTATTTAACATATACATACTCTCAAAACATCTTTAGAGAGGCCTTGGACGAATCAGAAGATGGTATTGCAGTAAATGTACAACTTATAAACAATATTAGATATGCAGACGATACAGTATGGCTGGCATATAGTGCGCAGGAACTCCAAAGGGTTATGGATAATGTTGTAGACGCATGTAACAAATACGGCCTAAAACTAAATTGCATGAAGACAAAAATAATGATCGTTAGTAATAACACCAACATAAACGCCCAAATTACTGTAAACAATACACCCCTAGAAAGAGTACAGAAAATATGCTATCTTGGCTGCAACATTAAGGATACTTGGGATTATAACTACGAAATAAATACTCGTTTTGAAAAGCCAGAAGCTCTTTTAACAGTCTTAGGAAGATTATCTACAACTTATCTTAAAGTATCAATATACGAATAAGAATTCTTAGATGTTACGTCTTTAGTGTACTCCTCTACGGAGTAGAAAGCTGAAGTCTTACAAAAGATGCCATAAAACGATTAGAGGTGTTTGAAATGTGGTGCTACCGACGTATGTTGAGGGTCTTACATATACACCACACAACTAACATAACTATTCTCCAGAGGCCAAGAGAGGCTAAGAAAGTCACCGAGAAAAACCTGGACATAATAGTAGAACTGTTTAACGCTAGCTATACTACGGGAATCATCCCTAGAGAAATGTTAACATCAGCATTTGTGTTTGCCAAAGAAAGTCAATACCAATGAATGCAGTGACTACCGAACCATAAGCTTAATGTCACATACCTTGAAAATTCTGCTGAAAATTATTTATTCACGCCAGAATACACTCTAAACTGGATCTGGATATTAGGGACACTCAATATGGGTTCCGCAATGGTATGGGTACCAGAGAGGCATTATTCTCCTTCAACGTGCTGACACAGAGATATTTGGATGTTAACCGTTCTCTTTACGTCTGTTGTATAGACTACAATAAGGCGTTTGATAAAGTAAAACATGATCGACACACATCTATTACAATCAGCGAGCATTAGTAAGAATTGAAAAAGAAACATCTGAAGAAATTGAAATAAAGAGAGGAGTCAGGCAAGGCTGCATACTATCACCTCTATTATTTAACGCTTATTCTGAAGAGGTAATGCGAGAAACTCTGGAAGATGAAACAGTCGGCATAAGAGTAAATGGAATCTTAGTTAACAACATCAGATATGCAGATGATGCAGTAATAATAGCCGATAGTTTACAAGACCTGCAAAGACTCATGAGTAAAATAATAAGATGTAGTAGGGAGTACGGACTCTCTCTCAATATCAAAAAGACGAAGTTTATGAAAATTAGTAAAAACAACCATAATACTAACGAAATCTTGATAGTAGAGGGCCAGCAGATCGAAAGAGTAAAAAAGTACACTTACCTAGGAACACTTATAACAGAAAATAATGACTACACTGCAGAAATCAAAGTCAGAATCAAAAAAGTACGTTCTAATTTTATGAAAATGAAAAAGGTCCTATGTAGCAAAGATTTAACATTAGCTATTAAAGTACGCCTAACAAAATGTTACGTATACAGTGTACTATACTATGGAGTGGAATCATGGACGTTAAATGTAGAGACAATGAGACGACTTAATGCCTTTGAAATGTGGACCTATAGAAGAAGTGTGAGGGTTTCCTGGGTAGATAGAGTTACGAACAACGAAGTACTGAGAAGAATAGGTAAAGAGAAGGAAGTTGAACTTACAATTAAAGAAAGAAAACTACAGTATCTCGGACATGTGATGCGGGGCGAGTAGTATGGCATCCTGCGACTCATAATGCAAGGAAAAATAGACGACAGAAAAAGCATCGGAAGAAGACGAATTTCATGGCTGAAGAACCTGAGAGAATGGTTTGGATGTAGCTTAAAACAATTATTTAGAGCTACTGCCTCAAAAATTATAATAGCTATGATGATTGCCAACCTCCGTAGCGGAGATGGCACCTGAAGAAGAAGAAGAAGAAGAAGAAGAAGAGGCAAAGAAAAGACAAAGAAATAATTAACACCGTAAAGAACAGCAAGTTGGCTTACTTCGGCCACATTATGCGTAATAATAAATACCGACTTCTACAGTTGATTCTACAAGGCAAGATTGAGGGCGAGAAAGGCCATGGACATAAACGTATATCCTGGCTGGCCAATCTTATGAAGTGGACTGGTCTAACGTCAACTGATCTATTTCGAGCTGCTGTGAATAGAATAAGTGGGTCAATGTGGTCGCCAACATCTCTAGAAGATAAGCACATTTAGAAGAAGAAAAAATTCCAATTCAAGAATTTGAATTGTAAGAGATGACCAAAGCAAATGTTTATATACCATAACCATTTGCTGTATAAGCAAATGTTTATATGCCATAACCATTTGCTGTATGTATATTCTAAACCTAACCGAGCTAAAGGTCAGCAAACGTCTCTCCAGAAAAGTCCATCTTCAACAATTGAAATACTCTGGACACATTATGAGAGCAGACAAAGAAAACATGGAAAGACTTACTATCAAAAGGAAAGTAGATGATCCCCAACAAGACGGATCCACCAAATGATGGGAATATGCAAAAGATCTATGCATGAGTTAAAAGAAATGATGAGAGACAGAGATCTTTGGAAATAGACAATAAACGACGTCACGACCACTATACCCCCCCCCTTCCCGGGGGACAGGACTGAAGGGAGACTCTAACAAAGTCCTCAACTGTGTAACACGTCAAAACTCCGGGTACGTTATATCTTGTCCAATCAGTTTTGAATAACTTACCGTTAGATTCATCTGTACTTCTGTAATAATATCCTTTTATAATCCCTAGAAACTAATCCCTTAGGACGTTACCAAAAGATGTACTTTTGGATAAAATACGTTCTGCCTATTTATTTCTATTTAAATATTTCTCTATAAAAAGACATTTATTTTCAATTTTATTTTATTTTTCGCTGTGCAAGAGATGTAAGTAAAATTCCACTTTTGTTTTGGAGACCCCTGTCAGATGGTAAGATATTTTTTATATTATATTTTTATATACAGTGGAACCCGGATAAGTCGGCCCCCGATAACCCGGAAGTCCGGCTAACCCGGACCGATTTTTATCAGACAAACATTACAACAATAAAAATGTACGTCCTTTATGCTGGATTTTCCAATTTCTTTTTAACATCTTAAAATATTTTCTTTTATCTTTCCTTATAAACATATTGTTCGAATACTATAATATCTTATATTTTTCAGGCTAATTTTATTTATCATAATAACCTTTCTTCGTAAAAATTTGTCGCTTTAGCGAATTCCTATGTAGTTCATTCGTTTCAATTTTCAATGTCAAACACATTATACAATGAGAGATACTGCGTATTTGTGTAATTTGATACATAATATACCTTAGTAAAAATGACTCATGGCATGGCAGACAACGCTCATTGTCGTGTTATCGAAACCAACAGGCATCTGTAGTATCCTTTATTTACTTGAAACTATCTTAGCATTGTCTAGAAAAGACTATTAAAAAATTATTTTTCAAACAATGGTCTTAGTCTTCACTCTTATTAAATAACATAAGTTCGTTCTCGATGCGAGACGGTATTGTGTCTAGTAAAGTCGCATTGTTCGTTCCGTTCTGTAATCGTTCGTAAATATATTCAGATTTTGTGTTTGCGTGATTTTTTGTCTACGTAATGGCAATAAAACTTAAAATGTTGTTTTTGTTTCAAAATGATAACAAAAGACAGTTTGGACAATCGGTGCAAAGCTAAGAAAGCTAAAAATGAGACTCTCGACAACGCTTTGTATGTGTGGAAGGCGAACGTGGTTTACAAGTGTCTGTGTGCCAATTATAACGGAGTTTATCTGTAAGCATACCATATTTTAATAATTTTTACCATTTTCTCCGGCTAACCCGAATTTTCGATAACCCGGATCGGCCGCGGTCCCGATTAATCCGAGTTAACGGGGTTCCACTGTACTTAATTTGTTTATATTTGTATTTTTTGCTTGCTCACACATTTGTCTTCGTATTTTCTCCTTCTAATTAGAGTTCGCGGTAGTCCCAGATGTTTCAAGGTAGTCTTAAGTTAGTCCCAGTTGGTACCGGGCTAGACGTGACCATGAAATGAAAAAAGAGAAAGACTAAAGACTAAGTTTTCACTCTAATGGCATATAGCATATCCCACCAGAATGAAAACAATGGGAACCTTCTCTGGTTACACCTCCGAGGCTTCTACAATTTGCAAGCCATACGGATGCTGAGACTAAGGAAGATGAGGGAATTCTACAATTTACAATTCACGTCCCATCTGCTCAGCGCGGTAAAGTTCCAACGAGACTGGTTCCCTTCATACTCCACACAGAGTAAATGTAAATCAAAAATGAATAACCATTTTCAATTTCGTTGCAAAACGAAAATACAGCCGAACCATATTCCAGTCCAATCAGAGAGTGCTGCAAGCACCTCTACCG
Organism: Diabrotica virgifera virgifera; assembly: GCF_917563875.1. Taxonomy (NCBI): domain Eukaryota; kingdom Metazoa; phylum Arthropoda; class Insecta; order Coleoptera; family Chrysomelidae; genus Diabrotica; species Diabrotica virgifera. Next base: position 180,010,134 of record NC_065449.1, on the reverse strand, counting down.
GTTTCGAAACTTATTGGTCTCTCATCAGGAGGCACATATGCTGCTCTCCCTGATCCAACCAAAACAAACCTCAGCGTGCAGTCCCGAATTGCAACGAACGAAATGGCATAGATGCCCTAGCGGCAACTGCTAGCAAAAGACTAAGTTTTCACTCTAATGGCACATCACATATCCCACCAGAATGAAAACAATGGGAACCTTCTCTGGTTACACCTCCGAGGCTTCTACAATTTGCAAGCCATACGGATGCTGAGACTAAGGAAGATGAGGGAATTCTACAATTTACAATTCACGTCCCATCTGCTCAGCGCGGTAAAGTTCCAACGAGACTGGTTCCCTTCATACTCCAGTATGAAGGGAGTATGAAGGGAACCAGTCTCGTTGGAACTTTACCGCGCTGAGCAGATGGGACGTGAATTGTAAATTGTAGAATTCCCTCATCTTCCTTAGTCTCAGCATCCGTATGGCTTGCAAATTGTAGAAGCCTCGGAGGTGTAACCAGAGAAGGTTCCCATTGTTTTCATTCTGGTGGGATATGCTATATGCCATTAGAGTGAAAACTTAGTCTTTTGCTAGCAGTTGCCGCTAGGGCATCTATGCCATTTCGTTCGTTGCAATTCGGGACTGCACGCTGGGGTTTGCTTTGGTTGGATCAGGGAGAGCAGCATATGTGCCTCCTGATGAGAGACTAATAAGTTTCGAAACCGGTAGAGGTGCTTGCAGCACTCTCTGATTGGACTGGAATATGGTTCGGCTGTATTTTCGTTTTGCAACGAAATTGAAAATGGTTATTCATTTTTGAAAAAAGAGAGTTTGTTCTAGCAGTTGGCGTTCGGCGTAGACTCCGCGACGACATTGCCGAGTTTTAAAGTACTTTGGGAACTATCATGGAACTACTAAGAATGAATTCTACACTAAGGTCAGTCATGCGGTATCCTGGAATGAGATGTATTTTGAAGATTTTAGACCCACCACTATAAAGGTGAAAAAAAGTTAAAACACAACGCCCTAGTCCTTACATGATTCTCTAGAATCCTTGCTTAGATTAAATAGTGGTTATCTCTGGAAATAACCTAATTTATTTTATTAAGTAAATAACCAAAAGTTTTTTTAAAGGAATGTTATAACTGTTTAATTAAAATTGCCCGTTAGCCGAATTTGTGCATAAAAAACAAAATACCAAAAAAAAAAGAAACCAAACATTTTATATCGCTTAAGACTTTCATTTCCAGTATCTTTCCAGAGGTCAAATTTGCAGAAAGTAATATATTAAAACGGACAGACCAAACTAGAACTGAATTCTTCAGATAGTATTTCACCAAGAAAATGAGGAAAACAAACTAAAAAGGAAAATCCTCGAAACGCGACATACAGTGTCATTATTCAAACGGCGGATTTAACCAGCGTAGCTTAGTCAGAGATGTTTCAAATTGAAATTGTCAGCTTTTCCAACTGGTTCTTAGTTAAGAATTTTGTCGGGAGAGTTAAATATTTTTCTACAGAAATATAGTCCATTCACTCAAGTAAAATATTGCAAAACCTCCGAATTTTAAACAACCGCTTGGTTTGACATGAAATTTTTCATACACACAGCTAACATGTCAAAGAAAATAAGTGACATTGTGCCGATGTGTTTTACCCTGGGGATGAGTTTCACCCCGTCTTTTGTAGATGAAAAACATACGTTCAAGAAATGTCCGGAAATAGATAAATTAACTAATTCAAGCAACTTTTGTTCTTTAGAGTTTTTTCACGTCAACACTTTACGAGCTATATGCGAGTGAGTATTCATTTTTCAACAAAAAAAAAAAAAAACACGTTGTTAGACAGTTTCTCGCAAATAACTCAAAAAGTAAATATTTTATTGAAAAAAATATTCTTAGCAAAAATATAGCTTATAAAAAAGTGAAAAAAGTGGTGTATGTACGAAGTATATAGACCCAGTAGAAACAGAATTGTAGTTAATAAAAAGTAGGTTCATATTCGTCAAATTTCAAATCGAATATTGTTTTCACCCAATTTTGAAAAAATGTGAAAACTTTGAATTATGCACGTCCATCTGTCAGTCTGTCTGTCTGTCTGTCTGTCTGTGAACACAACTCCTCCGTCATTATACCAGGTAGAATGACAAGTGATGTGTCAAATAAAAGCTTATAATCAGAGGATGGTACTAAAGGTGAGAAATTTGACATAGGCTGTCTCTCCGTCTGTCCGTCCGACCGCGAATATATCTCCTCCGTCATTATACCAGGTAGAATGACAAATTAGGTGTCAAATGAAAGCTTATAATCCAAGGATGGCACTAAAGGTGAGAAATTTGACCTAGACCTAGGCTGTCTGTCCTTCTGTCCGTCCGAGCACGAATATAACTCCTCCGTCATTATACCAGGTAGAGTGACAAATTAGGTGTCAAATGAAAGCTTATAATCCAAGGATGGTACTAAAGGTGAGGTACCTAGGTAAATTTGACCTAGGACTTCCGGTTTGAGGAAAGCAACCAGAAGTACTGTTTTAAAGTCACCGGAATAATATAAGTGATATATTATTCGACGCGCCCGATTACTTTGGGTGAAAACCTAGGACTTGCGAAGTCAAATTACTTGTTTCAAAATGAAATAAGCAAAAAATGAAGCACTTTTCGGACAAAACTCATCACAACTTTTTTGAAGTGTCGAAAAAGCTATATTTTTGTTTTTTAAAAAAATTTCTAGCGACTTGGTTTTACGCTCAAAATAAAGTTGTTCCCTTTTTTTCGGTAAAAAAAAAAATCGTGAAAATCACCCCCTAATTAGCATCCTAAATGAAATTAATCGTTACCGCTTCACACGTTACTTTATTTATCTATTGTTTATATGATCTGTAAGTTTCATTAGTGTAAAGCGCTTATTTAAAAAAAAAAACTTGATTTTAACATATTTTTTTTATTTTGAAAAAAAATTCTTTTTTTTTCGACATAATTTAAAAATTAATAGTGAGACCAAAAATATCAGAGTAAAAAAATATGTAGGTTTTGCTTTTCTGAATATTTTGGTTTTTTTGTTTTGGTTTTATTTTGGTTTTATAAGACAAAAATTGGTTAAGATATAGCTGTTATAAATTTGCATACACTCGTAATTCGTGACTCGTTCAAGCTCTTTCAACTAGAACTCTTTTGAAAATAATGTATGCTTTTCACCCCCGAGAAGGGCAAAAGCACACATGGCACAATATCACTTTTGTTCTTTGACGTGTTAATTATGTGTGTGTCAAATTTTATGTCAATCCAAGCGGTTATTTAAAACTCGGAGGTTTTGCAATATATTACCGTGAGTGAATGGACTATTAAGAACTTTGTTGGGGAGAGTTAAATATTTTTCTACAGAAATAACGTCATTTTTATATCAGAAAGAAAACGTTTGAAACGTACAGAGACAAAGATGTTGGTACAATTTTAATAATGGCGTAGCAGCGAAAGATTAAATGTAATTTATTTTGTAATAAAGTATAAGATTTCAGGTTGATGTTGGTAATGAAACTCGGGGGAAAGTGGGCTATTTATTTCGAGAGATATATGTCTACCGATTTTGACGAATTCGAAGGAAGTGCTTTTACGAGATGGGGATGGGGAATAAAGATGTTATACAGGGTGATTGATTAGTAGGGTAAAGCTCAATAGCTCCGCTATAGTAATAGATACCAATAAAAGTTAATAACAAAAATTTTAGCCACCTTTGAGCTTCACATTACAAAATTAGTTAGAATGTTACAGGGTGTTCGATAACACAGTGGCAGACCAAACTTATGTTTTTTTAAATGGAACACCCTATATTTTATTTTAAATTCGAAATCCTGTTAACTTCTCCATCACAAAAATATAAAGGTTTGTTATGTTATACAGGGTATTTACAAAGTTATAACCAATTTTATATGAAAATCGTAACAAGTTCAACTCACAGTATAAATAAAAATAAGCAAAACACAATGGTTTATTAATGCCATATTTTTTAACGTATTGTCAAAATTTTCAAGAATGGTCGATATTGCTAATTTTCTTTACATCAAATACAGGGTGAGTCAAAACGCAAGTACATTATTTTCTCAGTAATTTTAAATAGAACACCCTGTATTTTGTATCACTATTGAAAAGTACCATTACCGTACTTTAATTTTTAGATAACATTTCCTATGTCTAAATTTAATAGTTTTCGAGATATTTTCATTTTTCAATGGACCAGTAGCGTGGCCACCCAAATCACCAGAATTTAATAAACTGGACTGATTTTTTTGGGGTTACGTTAATAATGAAGTTTATAAAATACCTCCAACAACAAGGGATGAGATGAAAAATAGAATACAAAGTGTATTTCGATGTGTTAATTTACAAATGCTCCGTAGAGTAAGTAGCTCATTCAATGATCGTTTTTAGGCGTACATAAATGTGTTAGGAGATAATTTTGAACACCTTATGTAATTAAATATTAAAAATATTTTATTAAAAGTAGCTTCTAATTTTTTCAACCATATTTTTTTGCAAAATGTATTACTGATAAATTCTGTTTCGTTCTTTATTTGTTACATTGTTACATTTACATACAAAAGTAGTGTTTAACTGTCTTCACAAAATATTGTATTTTGTGTTTGTGTGTTTTTTTGTAAAATTTATTACTAATTTTCTTTGTTTATTTGTTGCATTTACATAAAAAGATAGTTTTTAATTGTTTCAAAAATGTTGCATGTAGTGGTTGTGTTTTTGTTTGTAAAATGTATTACTAATAAATTATTTTTATTTCTTTATTTGCTACAGTGTTACATTGATTACCGGATTGATAATCGGTAATCTTTAATTGTCAATTCAGTCATGGCTTACTTAAAATTTAGATAAATTTAAATACCTAAATTAATTTGCTCTGAAAAATGAAAATATCTCGAAAACTAATAAATTTGGGCATAGGGAATGTTATATAAAAATTAAAGTACGTTAATGTTACTTTTCAATAAATACAGGGTGTTCCATTTAACATTAATGAGAAAATAATGTACTTGCGTTTTGACTCACCCTGTATTTGATATAAAGAAAATTAGCAATATCAATCATTCTTAAAAATTTTGACAATAAATAAAAAATATGGCATTAATAAACCATTGCTGTTGTGCTTATTTTTATTTACTTGAGTTGAACTTGTTACGATTTTCATACCAAATTGGTTATAACTTTGTAAATACCCTGTATAACATTACAAAACCTTTATATTTTTGTGATGGAGAAGTTAACAGGATTTCGAATATAAAATAAAATATAGGGTGTTCCATTTAAAAAAACATAAGTTAGGTCTGCCACTTTGTTATCGAACACCCTGTAACATTCTAATTAATTTTAAAATGTGGCCCAAAGATGGCTAAAATTTTTGTTATTAACTTTTATTGCTATCTATTACTATAGCGGAGCTATTGAGCTTTACCCTACTAATCAATCACCCTGTATAGAGAAAATTGAATAAGAAAAGAGTTTTCAACAAATTTTCATGTGAAAATTGTAAGAGATATGTAGGATGGAGTAAAAATTAGAGATAAGGACTATAAAAGTTCATAAACAGGTTAAGTTTAATTCTTCTTCTTGAAGTGCCATCTCCGCGACGGAGGTCGGCAATCATCATAGCTGTTCGGACTTTAGAGACGGCTGCTCTGAAAAGTTAATTTGATGTAGGGACATCCGTACCATTCTCTTCTTTCCCTGCATAAACAGTTGCAGCATTGTATCTTTCGGCAAGTTTAATTAATAAACAGAAAACAGTGGCATCTAAAACTAATTTAGATAAAGGTAAATAATATTTGCTTCGCAGTGCATAAATAATTATTGTATTACTGATAAGAGATAATAGTTTTGTTATGATATGGAAACTAAGTCTGAAGACGTGTGTAAAGTGTGAGAGAGACTGAGACATGATGTACACTTGAGTCCATGATTCTTTACCCGTGCGTCATCATTTATTTAAAGCATACGAAATAAGTCGAAAATCTATTCCACGCAACAACAGGTGACAGAAAGTGGCTATTACTCCGATCACGGATTATATTATAAAATTTTACGTTATAAAATAAATAGAATTTAAAATTTTTGTGCAGCTACATTTGAAGTAGCTTAATAAATTATTTTAATATAATTAGTGATATTAAATATTTGTTATAATATACAAGCAAAGAAATACTGCAAAAATATGTAATATAATATTTGATTAACTAGAGTAAAATAAATTTAAGCAATCTTACAAAAAATGTTTTACACTTTGATAATGGCATGTGTTACAACAACAAAATGGTTCGTTTTCGAACCTTTGGCGGGACTGAGCTATAAAAACTGAAATACACAATTTTATTTTTTGTGAAAAATCTGAAAACATTTAGAGTGTGAATGGACCTGGGATTTTTGATAAACAAAAATAGTATGGTTAGAACATTGCCTACACCTTCTTCAGCTTCTTTGTCAAAAACGAAGTCGAAGGCCTCTATCTTTTTTAGAAATTATTTTAGATGTTTCCAGTTTACAATTTTCAATCCTGTATCTCTCACTATGCCAGTTGCATAAATTCGACAAATCGACATATTGTCTCTGATATTGTCTATAACACTACACAACCTGCCTTATGTAACCCCCCCCCCCCCCAGCCCTAGATTATAACAAAACTGAATACCAGAATACCCGTCATTCTAAAGGTACGTACCCACTATGTTCGTAATATTAGACCACCAAGGCGGAGCGCGCACTGTTGCACGATACGGGAGTGCCACTATGTTCACGAACCTCTTGCGCTCCGCGCTCCCTGCAACTGCGCCAATCGATATGGTATGCGCTCCTCTACATATAAACCAACACCAATTGGAACGCCGAGGCAGAGCGCGCACTGTTGCACAGTCCGGGAGCGCGAACCATTCACTATGTTTACAAACCTCTTGCGCTCCGCGCTCCCTGCAACAGGTCCCATCGATAGGGTATGCGCCCCCTTACATATAAACCGCGATAGATTGGAGCGCCGAGGCAGAGTGCGCACAATTGCACAGTCCGGGAGCGGCAAACGTTTCCACTATGTGGAGAAGTTGCAGGAGCTTAGAGCGCAAGCATAGTGGATACGTGCTTTTACACATTTTACACATAAAAATGTCCCAATAAATTACTGCCTGTGCGTCACCTTGAAATTCCTGATCAGATAGGATTAAAGTCGACTTCCGCCAATGGTTCGTTATCGAACCATTATTTTCAAACACGATATTTGATGATTCAGAAAAAATTTTTTTGTATTTTTATAACAACTGATGTACAAACAGATTAAAAAAATATTGTTTTACTTTATTTGACCACAAAAGTGTTATGCCAATAAATTTACTACAGTAAAAATAAAGTTGTGTCGAAGGATTGAAAATGTCGGACATTTAGAAAATATTTTTGTGATGAAAACATGAGTTTGGAAATTAAACAAAATTAAATTTAGTTACACTTACATCTTCTGGTTGCTTAAAAAATACAAAGATTTAAAAAAAATTAACGAATTGTCAAAAAAAATTCTACAAAAAAATGGTGCGTTTTCGCACCGTTGGCGCTAAATGGGTTAAAGTCTGAAAACGTTTCCAAGCGTCTTTTTTGTACCTATCTCTTTTCGATGTAGTGACTCTAGAGAGTTTATAAAAATAACATGTGTCTTTACTTAATAACAGGCGGTTTCTGGTTTGTCTTTAGTTTGCGTGGAAGACAACGATGCTATTTAGATAAAAAGTATGTGTTTTATGTCGCCAGGTATTAATGACTGACGGGTAAAGAACCCTGGACTCAAAATCTATAAAAATCATTCAAGCCGTTTCCGAGATAATTGAGGCTTTCCATAGATAAAACTCAGTCTGTATATTAGCTAGATACAAGGCACTGAAAACAGGGAATTTTTCGGTGACAAATACTAGATAAAATTTGATGTTTTAAACATTGGACCTCTGGGAAAAATATAGAAATAAGCGCCAGAGTGACTCACCGGAGTGATTCCCACAGATTGGCTCAAATCCATCTTTGTCGCAATACCTGAAAAACACAATGCGAGAAAATGCTCAGAATATCGATTAATTAGCCTAATGAGCCACACTCTTAAGATTTTCCTAAAAATACTTCACAACAGAATTAGACGCAAATGCGAAGAAGATTTCGAAGATACCCAATTTGGTTTTAGAAATGCTATGGGAACCAGAGAGGTACTTTTTGCGCTTAACATCCTATTACAAAAATGCCGTGACCAAAGAAAATATGTATTTGCATGTTTCGTGGACTTCGAAAAGGCATTCGATAAAGTACAGCATGTAAAATTAATGCAAATACTGAAAAATATCGGAATATATGACAAGGATATTCGTGTCAATAAAAATTTGTACTGGAATCAAACTGCTATCGTAAAAATTGGAGATAACTACACCGATGAAATCTCCATAAAACGAGGAGTTAGACAAGGTTGCATTTTGTCGCCAACATTGTTCAATGTTTACTCGGACCAGTTATTTAAAAAGGCACTTGCGAGACCATATGGAATAAAAATCAAAGGGGAACTACTTAATGTGATTAGATATGCAGAGGATACAGTAATTCTGTCAGATAATATTGAAGGTCTCCAAATTCTGCTTGATCGTATTTATGAGGTAGGAGAGCAAATGGGCATTAAAATAAACTCAAATAAAACCAAATTTTTAGGTTTGTTCCAACATGAACTTTTGGACGGTCCAGAAACCGTCACGAAACTACTTGTACCATTTCTTGTGCGCATGTTCGTAATTTTATCGCCCAGTTATCGTCCCATGACGGTAATTTGGAAACCGACGTTGGAACGGTTATCTGACTGATAACTGATTTATCTATCATTATCATATATTTGTCATTTTTGTTGGTGACAGCTTGTGTGCTTTTAGTCGATCAAAGGCTCAAAAAATTTAAAGAATTAAATCCTAGTGCACAAGTCAGTCCAACCAGCACATTATGCATTTGTCCGATTACTGAAATGATCACCATGAAACCGTCACCGAAAGATCACAATTATTGTTGGAAGAGTGGGAAGGACGATCCGATGACGATCATATTTTTGTTGGAACGGATTTTGTTTACTGAGCAGCAGCGTTACCGTTTAGTGAAGGTTCTCGGTCGTGTTGGAAAAAACCTTTAGTGTTTAGTCGTGACCCACATCCCGATGCAAAGCTTCAATAAAACGGAGTCCAAGTTTGAGAAAGTTCACAAAATGACATATTTGGCAACTGTGAAACTAGATCCAACTAGATCCAGACATAGAAATAAAACGTAGAACAGCAATGACTAAAACTACTTTTATGAAAATGAAGTAATTTCTTTGCAATAATCATCTCAGTTTAGAACTAAGACAAATAATGGTGTTTAAAATAATAAGTGTTTGGTCCGTACTTTTGTATAGTGCAGAAGTGTAGACAATAAAAGTATCGATCATGAACAGAATTGAAGCATAGACGGATGCTGAAGATACCCTGGACAGCAAGAAAAACTAATGAAGAGGTACTAAGGAGGGTCAACAAAGATAGAGAACTGCTAAAGACTGTTAAACAACGAAAAATATCTTATCTGGGACAAAACAGGTTTCTTGGTTAAAAAACATTAGTGAAGGGACTGAGATATCAAATGCAGGACAATTATTCCATATTGCAGAAGATCGAGAAGCCTTCGCAATGGTGATCGCCAACGTCGGATAATTCTGATATGGCACGTGAAGAAGAAGAAGCGCCAGAGTATACCACGTATTTTAATTATTACCTAAAATTATCTTTTCATTTTCGAAAACGATTTTAAACGCCGGTGTATCAACAAAGACCAATCATCCATCATTTTCCCCGTTTTCGTCTCGATATAATTTGAAACTTAATTTAAGGCATTTAAGTGGCAATTTTGTCGATTCAAGCCGCCGAGCCACACAAAGCATCGGTATACTGCCTGAATAACGCAAGGACCGAAAAGAAAACGGGGAAAAGTTTTTCTGGTTTTCCATATTGACTGAAGGTCAACTGCTTCTACTACTAAAGTGTTGATTTAGATCAGCTCTCAAATCGGGCCTTAAGGTGTTTTTTAAGGCCAAACTGTCCTGCTGCGGCGATCAAGTATTGATTGGACGCTTTCCCGTTCCTTACCGGATCAAGTACTGATCGATCCGTCCCACCTCTAACCTGACGGCAGACTTATATATATTGGGTAAATATTTTCGCAAGTGGCGACTTCAAGCAAATGCATCCAAAACAGAAGTTAGTTGCTTTCACCTGAACAATAGGAAGGGAACTCAACATACGGTTTAAAAATACCACACTTACCCACAACAAAACACCTAAGTACCTGGGCGTAACACTAGACAGAACGCTATCATTTAAAGAGCATCTAACAAAAACTGCCCAAAAGTTGAGTACAAGAAATAACCTCATATAGAAGCTCTGCGGTACCACCTGGGGAGCATCGTCTTCCACTCTCCGCTCTACTGCCTTAGCCCTTGTTTTCTCGACCGCTGAATATTGTGCTCCAGTTTGGCTACACAGCCCACACGTAAAAAAAGTCGACACTCAGCTGCACAGCACTATGAGGATGATAGCTGGTACAAAAATCAACTCCCACCCAATGGCTTCCAGCATTAAGTCACAGCCCACCTCCACATTTACGACGAGTTGACGCACTTACACGTGAATACAAAAAGATCATGAACAATATAAATCTGCCGATCCACCAAGATACCGAGGATGCACGAAATACCCGTCTCCGCTCTAGAAAACCACCAATAAAAACGGCAAGAATGATACATGAGGAGTTCAACATCATGAATGCATAGTCCCAAGAATGGAACGCATGGCAAAATAACATGCCCTGCATTACCCACAAGCCACCAGGTTTTGATCTTCCACGTAAAACATGGTCCACTTTAAATAGGATCCGAACCAGACATGGCAGATGTGCATACATGCTACATAAATGGGGAAAGAATCCGTCTCCTCAATGTGACTGTGGGGAGAACCAAACCATTGACCACATTATTGAAGAGTGTCCCTCAAGATCCTACAATGGTAGCCCTGAAGACTTCCTGTTTACAACTTCACAGTCAATTGATTATAATACACTTTATGTTTGTTTGTAACTATTTAAAGTTTGTCATATACCTATATTACTAGTGTTTGTAATTTTGTTCTATATGTGTTGTAATTGCCATACGATAAATAAATAAATAATAAAACCTCTAACCTAGAATAAGTAGCGATTGTTCTTTCTCCTTGGCGTGTGTGTATACTGACTAACGCATCGTATTTTCGTTCCAATTAACCCTATTTATTGTTCGCAGGTTTCAACAGTGGATCGTAGGATTGTCGACACCTTCGCCAGGAGTAAATTTTACTTTGTCTTATTTATTTACGGAGGAGATAATTTTATTTTTGTTATTTATTTTGTTACGAATGCATTTTTTAAATTAACCTTTGTTTTAGTCTGATGTTTAATAGAACTGTTAGTTTTTACATTGCATTCTGTCGTAATGTCCATTAACCATCCTTAATATAATTAAATCCTTTGATAAAGTGCGGCATGATCATCTAATCAGACTCCTGGCAGAAAAGAATTTAGATAAACGAGACATCCGACTAATAGCAAATATGTACTACAACCAAAAAGCAGTAGTGAGAGTAGAGAATAATACCACTGAAGAAATTGAAATAAAGCGAGGTGTGAGACAAGGGTGTATACTGTCACCAACCCTGTTTAATCTCTATTCCGAAGACGTAATGAATAGAACACTCTCTGAGCAATCCATAGGTATTAAAATAAATGGTGTTAGATTAAACAATCTGAGATTTGCCGACGACACCGTTCTGATCGCAGAAACACTTGAAGAGCTACAGACATTGGTGAATAAGATAGCAGACTGCAGCGAAGAATATGGACTATCTTTGAACATAAAGAAAACTAAATTTATGGTAATATCGAAATCAACACGAAATGTCCAAAATTTATATTTACACAATGAAATTATCGATCGAGTTAGCAAATACAAATATTTAGGCACTTTTGTAAATGAAGACAATGATAGCTCAGCTGAAATCAAAATAAGAATAGAAAAAGTCAGATCCATATTCACTAAAATGAAGAGAGTGTTCTATGGAAGAGATTTGAGCCTTGAAATGAAACTTCGCCTGATGAGATGTTATGTACTTTCTGTGCTGTTCTACGGAATGGAGTCATGGACGCTGAAAAAGATTGATATCAAAAAATTGGAGGCATTTGAACTGTGGATGTATCGCAGAATCTTGAGAATATCATGGACGGAGAAAGTCACAAACGTCGAGGTCTTGAGAAGAATGAATAAAGAAAAGGAAGTCATATTTACGATCAAAAAACGGAAACTGCAATACTTGGGACACATTACAAGAGGCGAAAGATATGAACTGCTTCGAATAATTATGCAGGGGAAGATAGCAGGAAAAAGATCCATAGGAAGAAGACGAAACTCCTGGCTAAAGAATCTACGGGAATGGTATAACTGTAGCAACAACGAATTGTTTCGGTCAGCAGTTTCGAAAATACGTATAGCCCTGATGATCGTCAACCTTCGGAACGAAGATGGCACTTGAAGAAGAAGAAGAATATAATTAACATAAAATATGTTTAACATTGGATTCTGAATAAGAAAAGAGTATCAACCTCACTCAAAGTCAAAGAGTCAAAGTATTATAAAGTTAGATTCAGTAGCAGATTCAGTAGAAGCTCGAGTAACATTGGAATGTCATGCTTGTTATTATTCAAAGGTGTACATAAACATTACCCTGCTGATATAGAGTTGTAGTTAGTAAGTATTAACGTAAAGGCGATATCGACACAATGTTAGGCTAGGTCGCGCTATTATTATTGTAAACAAGTTGTTGTGGTTTAGTTATCGATAGCGTGGTTTGAAAATATAACGTATTTAAATAAGAAATAGAGTTTTAATTAATTTGGAATAAAAATGCACATGATCGCAACCACGATTATATTTATTCATGACAATTTGACTTATTTCTTGTTCATTATTGTACAGTTTTTCTGTACTATAATTAAATTACATTCTTTTTTATACATTAGCTAGATACAAAGCACTAAAAAAGGGGAATTTTTCGATGACAAGTACAAGATAAAATGTGATGTTTTAAGGATTGGACCTCTGGGAAAAATCTATAAGCGGCAGAGTAGGTATAACGCGCATTTTAATTATTTCCTAAAATTATCTTTCCATTTTCGAAAATGGTTTTAAACGCCGGGGTATCAACAAAGACCAATCATCATTTTCCACTTTTTCGTCTCGATATAATTTCAAACTTAATTTAAGGCATTTAAGTGGCAATTTTGGCGATTCAACCCGCCGAGCCACACAAAGCATTGGGTATACTGCCTCAGTAACGCAAGGACCGAAAGGGAAACGGGGAAAAGTTTTTCCGTTTTTGCTCCTAAAAAAAGTCATTTATTAGGCCGGCTGAACGGGACGCGGCGTGCCAGGGATGTAACAAAAGGAAAAAATTGTTCCGAAAATTCCAAATACATACAACTAAAAATATTTAATCGTTGCTTTGCATTTTTTTACCTATGCCCACAGTATATCCGGATAGGGAACATTGTGTTATTTAATAAAAAAAACAACAATACGTAACGTAACGGACGAATCTATAAACAACTGGAAGTAAAGCCGAACAGTAAAATTAAAGGGAAACTTATTTTCAATACCATAACAACACTATTATTTCTTATCAGTAGTACTACTATCCCACTAAGTTGGAACCATGTGGAAAATTTTTATTATTTACTTTATGAAAAAAAATTATCCTTTATAAAATGCTTTGCATAGTCCAAAACCTAAGATGCAATCATCAGATATAAAATTTGAATTTCGCTCAGGAGTAAAGTACCTTTATATTTCACAATATCGAAAAGTGTTATTAAGACAAGTTATTTGGAATTAAAAATGATGTTATAATATGCAATTATATTCTTCTAATTAAAAAAAAAATAAAAAAATAAAATTTTTCTCAAAATACGGATATCTTTGGATATCCTACGGATATCTTGTTTAAAAAATAGTCCTAGAATTTTTTGCAGTACACCATTTTGAAGTAAAGAAAATAAGCTTTTTTTTATTCCACTCCACAATATATATACCTAAATGTACAAGAAAAAAAGACATAATGAGAAATTTAAAAAATAATCATTAGAAATATCAAAAATTATTAAAAGCATGAAACCCTGAAAAAGCATAACTTACTTAAAAAGAGCCATTTATCCTTATACTATAGACCATTTCAAAGGTAATTCACTACTCTTTCTACTGAATGTACCATTGCATATACATACCTAGAACTGCGTAGCTAAAAGTTACAGAACAATGTTTGCCAAATTAAGGGGGAAATGGACAAAAATGCTGTGGGCGGCGAACTTTGAAAAATCCTATTTCGGAAACTGTAAATCCTAGAGACTTTTACCAAACTTTACTTTAAACGAGAAAGTACGGAAGTTATTTTTCGCTGTAGCAATTAGTGGAGTCAATGAAGGTTTTCACCTCCGATTTCGTTGAACCTCCATCGATTTTCATGAAAATTGGTAAGTATGTAGAGGATACCTCAAGAAACAAAGGTGACATGGTGCTAACTTGCGCTTTTACCCTGGGGGGGGGGATGCCACCCCTTCTCGGGGGTGGAAATTATTTTATTAAAAATAATACCACTTATCGATAGAGGGACAAATTATAAGTAAAATTTGTTATATAAAGTTATTTCAATAAATCAGTAGTTTTTGAGTTATTAAAGATCAAAAGTTTGGATTTTTCCTGAAAAAAATCCATGTTTTAAAGCAGTTTTTCATAAATAACTCAAAAACCATAAGTTTCTTCAAAAAAGTTGTTATTACCAAAATCGAAGATAATATAAAAATAAATAAGCTCCCTATTCGAAAAATCCTTTATTACATATATAAAGTGAGTTATATGCAATTGAATGTTTATTTTTTTTCCGCGAGTACTCAAATCTTAGTATTCAAGCTTAAATAACAGGAAAACGATGCACTTTGTTAAATATAGATATTAAACATTTTAATAAATTACTTAAAGGTAACTATCAAAAAGCTATATAAGAAGTCGATAGCATCAAAATTAAGCAAGTTATGATGGAAATAAGAGGACCCTTTCAGATTTTTTAGGGAAGAATGAAAAATGAAACATACGTCATTTCCACAAAAATTAAAATTTATAGTAACCCATTTAAAACTTTATTTATTTTAACATGAGTAATAACTTCAACAATTTTGACCGGTTTAGAATGCATACTTTTGAAAAAAAAAATACGATTAAAAAAAATTGGAATTTTTCAAATTTTCGTGAATTTCAATTTCTTTTGATAATAACTCCAAAAATACTCGATATACTTAAAAAATGGTAGAGAACAAAATTTTATGTTTAACTTTATTTAAGCTTTTTCTTTTTTTAATATTTTTTTACGACAAAAAATAACCGAGATAGAAACATTTAAAACCTAAATTTTACTGCGAGAACCATGTAACCGGCGCCCTTTTACCTTGTATTTAAAAAAAAATAACGGATTTAGAAAATTATGTTTAATACAGTGTTATATAACTTTTACTTAGCATTGTAATGGTTTTTGGATAAATCTCATATTTCAAAATTTAACAGAGTTATTTTAAAAAAAACCAATAACATTTTCTTTGAAAAAATTTTATAGCGGAGATTTTGTATGTATACAGGTTGTAGGAAGTCCAATTAGTCGTTTGTTGTAGGAGATACGAAAAAAGTTTATTTAGGTGAGGTTGGGGCATAGATAATATCAGAATTTAAATACATTTCCAAATATACAGGGCCACCCATATTGACAGTGTGAAACAAAATTATCTTTTGTTTAATGGAACACCCTGTATATTTTTACATTTTTGGATTCTCCTCTATGTTTTATTTCTTAAAATATCAGGTTTTGTAATGTTATACGAAGTAGTTTAAAAGATAATTACGTTTTTATTTTCAAATTTCATAGCAATATTCATCCCCTGTTTAATTGTAGTGATTTGACATCAGAAAATCAAATTATGTTCAAGTGATTTTTAATATAATCTATTATTGTTAAAAATTATTAATCTAGCAAAACGTTTAATTTTAGCTAATACAGGGTTGGTCGAAACTGAATGAGTGTTTTCTCAAAGTTTGAGAGTATGAGTTTTCTCAAACGGAGCAGCCTGTAATGAGCATTGTAATGAAATGCTATTGTATGGCACTTTATTATTTCCCACCCTGCCAGTGGGAACTGAATTTATTTTTGAAATCCCTAACTTTATGTCTTTAATTATTTTAAATATTGTAAACGATTAAAAAACAATCAAATTAAATTGAAATGAATAACCAGTGTATATCTTCCACATTTACTTCATATTTAACGTAGCCTGTACCATAACATTGCACAGATTATTATCCCTGTATAGCAACGATATACCACGAATGTGAATTCATACTTGAGAAATGTCCTATATCCAGTCTCACAAAAAAAAGGGATTCCTCAAACATAATATATATGCAGACAAAATCAGCCAAAGTGATTTGCGATATCTAATTAAAGGCCCTACCAAGTTGGTTTTGTTGAATATAGCATGGAAGCACGACGATACTTTAGTGATAAGCGTATTTTTCGTAGTAGCTATAGTATGTTGTTTTATATTATGTATTACCTATATTAAATTAGTTTTAGTATGTTTCGTTTATCTAAAAAAATATAAAACAAACAAAAATTCTGTTTTTCTTGTAGTTGTTTTTTCGTATAGATATTGTTTTATATTGTAGTAAATTGAATTTAGTTTTAGTATGTTCCGTTTGTTTGTAGAATTATATTTAATTAGATTTGCTTTAATTACTAAAATAAATAAATTTTCAATTATATTTTATGTATTTGTTGTAAAGGAAACCTAGCATTAGCGGCCACATTTCTATAACGGCCAATTGATTTCTAGTTTTAGTGGCCGTTATTGTCAGGTTTTACTGTACCAATAATATTTTATTAAATTATGAAATATTATTTAAATAAAAAACTTATAAACTTGATAAAAGAAAGTTTGCTTAGAATTTACTCCTCTATCTAATGATGGGGTTATTTTTAATAAAATAGTGTTCACCCAATAGGGTTGTGAACACCTCCAGGATAAAAGCGCAAGTTGGTACCACATCATTTTTGTTTCTTGAGGTATCCTCTAACTACTTACCAATTTTCATGAAAATTGATGGAGGTTCAACGAAATCAGGGGTGAAAACCTTCAGTGACTGCCTTTTTGGAAATATAAAAGATTAATTTTTTTCGTGATTGTCGATTTGCTAATTTTCTGATTTTTGGTTGCTATAAGGTTTAAAAAATTAATAAAAATTATAAATCATGCACATAAATGTAAAAAAATATTTATTTTACTTAATTAAACGAGATTGCTTGAGCCAGAATGCTGAAATCTGCATTTTTATCATTAAAAAAAAGGTGGATTTCACCCCTAAAATGCAGAAAGCGCAACTTGGTGCCATATCACTTTTGTTTTTTGAAGTATCCTCTAACTAATCAACAATTTTCATGAAAATCGATGAAGGTTCAAAGAAATCGTGGGTGAAAACATTCAGTGACTACACTTTCAGAAATATAGAAGAATAAGGTTTTCGTGATTTTCGATTTGTTAATTTTCGGATTTTTGGTTGCTATAAGGTTTGAAAAATTAAAAAAAAAATGTAATTCATGCACATAAATATAAAAAAACATTTATTTTTCTTAATTAAACGAGATTACTTGCGCCATAATGCAAAAATCTGCATTTTTTACAATTTAAAAATTAGGGGTGTACTAGGGGTAAGCGCAAGTTGATGCTATATATCTTTTATTGCTTGAGGTATCCTCTAACTACTTACCAATTTTCATGAAAATCTATGAAGGTTCAACAAAATAGGAAGTGAAAACTTACAGTGACTGCACTTTCAGAAATCTAAAAAATAATTTTTAAAAAAGAGATGTATTTCACCCCTAAAATGCAAAAAGCGCAAGTTGGCACTATGTCACCTTTATTCCTTGAGGTATCCTTTAACCACTCACCAATTTTTATGAAAATCGATGGAGGTTCAACGAAATCTGAGGTAATAACTCATATCCACCTTCATTGACTCCACTAAATGTCTATACCTATATCCCTGTGGAAAAAAGATATGGAGCAAAAAACAAAACTTCATAAAATTATATACATTTTAACTGTAAACACTCATTATTATACCGTCACCAATGCTATTCACTATTCTATATCAGACGTTATCTTCTGTCAAAGTGAAACAACATACGGATCTATTATACACAAAACTAATTTTATCATTATTCATGTATACCTGTTCATTATAGCCAAGCACGTGTAAGACAAACTTTATAATACAGTACAAACTCTCCCAAGCATAACTAAATAAGTTACAAACTTTAGCAGCTACTGAATATTATTATTAATTTTATAATCACACGAGTTTAACCGTCAAACCAAGTTCGTTAGGTCTATTTTACTCATTTCGAAATATAATAATAATGCTTATTCGACATAAATATAACAATATACAGAAAATAATCAAATATAAAATCTTAATGAGACAAAAACAGTACAAAGTGTATATGTTACAGTTCAAGTTGATTCTCAGTTAGAGTTGACTCCAACTAGTTGCAGTCAACTACAACTGAAACGAGCAGTACAAGTTGATTTTAAAAATTTAAATCAACTTTTACTAGTTGGAGTTGACTCTTCCTGGATCGATTCAGTAAATGTTGATTATACGAGAATCTCAAGTGCATTTTTGATGAGTGTGCGTTTCTTTGTTTTGACCGTTTCAACTACTTATTAGTATAGTCTGTAACGTCGCACCCGTTAGGTAATTATTCTGATTCGATTTTTTGCACAAACAAAGAAATACATCCGTATAACAATCCTTATAACAAATACACAGGGTGTCACGCGGTACCGCAGTCGAAAAATTGTTTAACCAATTTCAGTAAAGTCAGTCAGTAAAGTGACTCTTTATCGAACGAGTCTGATATTACGAGCAGAGGAACATACGCGTTCGATAAAGGGTATTGAGGTGGTGCGTACAAAATTGTATCGTAAATCATAAAAAACATTAACACTTACTTACAACTTTGAGGAATTTTTTTTAATTTTAGACGAAATAAAAAATTCGTATGATGACAGTAATGACAGTAATGACAGATGACTTTTGCATGATGGCCGGTTTTGATATTTAATCGATAG
The DNA here is from genome assembly GCF_917563875.1 of Diabrotica virgifera virgifera. NCBI lineage: Eukaryota > Metazoa > Arthropoda > Insecta > Coleoptera > Chrysomelidae > Diabrotica > Diabrotica virgifera. The sequence goes on along the minus strand of NC_065449.1, from coordinate 179,990,822 downwards.
TTATCAATATTGTATACCTACCTAATTACTAAATCTGTAAAGTTTTGATTTATTTTGTATGAATATATGTAATTGCGAAACACTACAGAATTTTACTTTTTGACATAAATTTTATTACTTAATAAGATAAATTTTGTACAATATTTTTAATAATTAAAGTAAATAAATTTTAATTTCACTCAAATAAATAATCGATTGCTGCCATTGACCACTTACATTCAATCTCGGTTAATTTGATTAATTATCGCGGCAGGTAAAGTAACATTCTTCTTTTAATACAACAAAGTGCTACTTTACTGCTGAAAATGAGGGCAAATGAGTACAATAATGAATGATTTTAGTGACGTTTGGCGATAAACAATGATTTTAAACAAATTCGCAAAAATACACACATCGGCGAAATTAGCCGAACACCTTAAAAATGGGACATGTCTGATGTCTCGAGTTTCCTAAACCACTGATCCGATTTGAGTGACTCTTTTAGTATGTTTTATAGCCTTATTATTTAAGAATATCGTTGTAATAATATTGTTTCTAGACAGGTAAATATCATTTTATACCGGGTGTATAAATCATGCTGTATTTTTTTCTTAAAGTTTGGAACACCCTGTGGAATATTTTAGCACATGTAAAATATTAAAATTAATACTCGATTGTAGATTTAGGCTCTCTTAACATTTTTCTTTTTGATTCATTTACTTATGTGAGATAATAAAAAAGTTATGTGCGTTAACAACTATCCATGTTTTTCATCAATAAATCCTCATAGTAGGGGAGGAAAGTATACTAAATTTGCAGTTACTCGAACTTTTGGAACTATTGGATTGTGAAGAGTATATGCTAAAACCAGAAAAAGGTTAAGTTAAATTTTCCATAAAGTGGGGGACTTTTCATTTTTTAATTTATTTTCCATTTGAAACAATCATTTTTCTCCGATTATAGCGCTATCTATCCATAATTAGAAAAAATGTGTCGAATAAAAGTTGCTTATTTTTACGTAAAGAATCGAAATCTGCAATAAAAATTGGGGGCTCCTATTTAGGATTTTAAATTAAATCCCGCACCCCACTTCCGTGGAGGTTCGTGACACCCAACGGAGAGGGGAGGGGGGTAAATTAAAAATTTTAAATACGAACCCTGCGATATTTCGCGAAATGAACATCAGATCGTAAAACTGCAAAATACAGCTATTCAATATTTTTAAAAAATCTACCGAATGGCACCAAACACGACCCCAACGGAGGTGGGCTGGAGGGTTACTTTAAAATCTTAAATAGGAGACATCTTTACAAACTGCAAATTTAGCATACTTTCCTCCCCTACTATGAGGATTTATTGATAAAAAACATGGCTAGTTGTTAAAGCACATAACTTTTTTATTTTCCAACATAAGCAAATGAATCAAAAAAGAAAATGTTAAGAAAGCCTAAGTCTACAATCGAGTTTTAATTTTAAAATATTATATATACTAGAATATTCCACAGGGTGTTCCGAACTTTAAGAAAAAAACACAATATGATTGTAACACCCGGTATAAAATGACATGTACCTGTCTAGCAACAATATTATTACACCGATATTCTTAACTCATAAGGCTATAACTTACTAAAAGAATCACTCAAATCGGACAACAGGTTTAGGAAATTCGAGACATCAAACATGTCCCATTTTTAAGGTGTTCGGCTAATTTTGCCGGTGTGTGTAATTTTTTCATTTCGTACACATTTTTTTTAGATCCGTTGGGCCTTTTTTCTCTAAAATTTACTGTTGTCGAGTTATTAGCGACTTACAATTTGAAAAACGCCAAAATAACCATTTTCAAGGTTTAATAACTCGGTTAAAAATAATTATTGTGAAAGTCGAGCGAGCAGCCGTGGAGTAACGGCATAATCGCTGGCCTCATACGCCAGTGCACGTGGGTTCGAGCCCTGCTAAAGACAAACTATTTTCATTTCCAATAATGACATGAGCCGTCTCACCGTGCCTCGGAGAGCACGTTAAGCCGTGGTTCCCCCCGGGGCTCGTGTACATCGACACTAGTTAGTTGAAACAGGGTTAAAGATGTAATTGGCGCGGGAACTGTCCGAAAGGCAAAAATGCCATACGATATTATATATTATGAAATTCAGAAACTAAAAAAATCAAAGATTAAAGCTACCTCTATAAGATCCTGAAGAAATTTTTGTCATTATTTCATTAATAAGATATTATTTTTAATTATCAACAATGAGCGCTAACCATTGGACGGCTGGAATGGTGCATCTCTTTAGCACTCACCATTGATGGCCGCCTAATACGCACTTAGCGCTCATTGTTAATAATTAAAGATAAAGCTTAGTAAGAAAATAGTGACAAAAATGTCTACTGGATATTGTAGAGGGGGCTATAAACTTTGATTTGGTCACTTTCTGACTTTCATAATATGTAATGGATTTTAACCGAGTTGTTAAGCCTTGAAAATAGCTATTTTCGCATTTTTCAAATGTTAAATCGCGTATAACTCAACAACAATCAATTTTAGAGAAAAATCACAAAATACCTTTTTTGCTCAGAATAACCCAAATGATCTAAAAAAAAATTGTTCGAAGTGAAAAAATTATTTTTGTGAATTTGTCTAAAAAAAATTGTTTAAACAATTTATCGATCTGCCTGGCACCCAGTAGATTTGTTATAATACCTCTTTTTGAGTAAGTTTGTGCAAAAAATTCGAATCGGAGTAATTTATCTAACGGGGGCGACGATACAGCCTAGACTAATTTGAACATATTCAGTAACATTTAATTTCTATAATCGGCTGTTTGTGTGAATCAGAATCAACTTTTACTAAATGGCATTGGGAAGAGTATACTTTTCCTAGTTGGAGTCTACTTTTACTAGTAAATGTTGAATATAAATCTTCATTTTATATTTATAATCAACTTTTACTGAAACCAGCCGTTAGAGTTGACTCCAACTAGTTGGAGTCAACTCCAACTGGATAATCAACTTGAACTGTAACATATATAATTAATAAGAATAATCATAGGCAGCCACAAGCAGAGCTGGGCCGGGAACTGATAAAAATTGTGCTCAAAAAAAGTACTCATAGTACAATACTCAAAGTACAATTACCCGAATTTCTCGGGTACTTATTTCGAGTACATTTGAATATAGAACCCGAAAAAAGGTAAAAAGGTAATAATTATCTCTGACTTTCTAAACATATTTTACAACTCCAACTTGAATAAAAAAATAAGAATTTTAAAAATTGATCATTGATTAATATGTAATCAGTATAACACCACTCATACTCACTGATTCATTTTATTGGCTTTTAAGATAACTAATTTTTCAAAGTTTCATCAGTTGTTCAGAGCATTTCTCGAAAGGCTATATTAATTATTATGGCATAAGAGAATAGACGTTTGTTTGACTTTGCGAATGGACTGATACTGAAAACGGCGTTTTGCGTGTTGCTATTAATTTGCTGTCCCACATGCAGCGACAATAAACATGCAATAAACATGCAATAAACGCGGGTACCGGGTATTTTACCCATACGCTACGGGTACGAGTACCGAGTACTTTATAGAAAATGTACTCGGGTACGGGGTACTGAGTACCCAAAATGTACTTTCGGGTACTTGTACCCGAGTATTGCCCAGCTCTGGCCAGAAGGAAATAAATCCGCACGTGGCTATAGCCCAAAAGTTGTGAGATCTTTATACATATTTTACAATCCTTTATTACTAAAATAAAATTATATACTATAGATAATTTATTTAAAGCTAGAGCAACAATAGTTCTTCAAAAATTCAAGATATTTACTCAACATACACATTACACTATAATCTGATGGTGACTGGCTGAATGATCAATATCTATGCCATATTTTTTTTTATTTTCCGCTGAGCAGTTAGTCCATTGAAATGTTACATTTAGTGTGCATTTCTTAGAGGAGTCAATTTTATTTTTTTAATGTGTAGGGGGTTGCAGTAGAAGCTTAAGTTCAAGTTTTTGGGGTTGAGGCCCTTGTCCCCCGGCCGCTATCTTGGAAAAAGAGGTGCAAAGGGCTTATCTCGTAAACTAGCTACCCTACAGAAAATTTAATTTCACATAAAATGAAGCAAATGAAATTTTCTACAATTTTATATTTATTACTTTTTATCGTAAAGTGACCAACAAAAAAGTTATAAACAAAAATAAGAGAAAATTTTGTAAGAAAATTTCCTTTTGGAGGTTATAACGTTTTTTACGTTCATTTCACAATAAAATAACATCATAGCGATTTTGTAGAGGATTTTTCAATAAACAATTTTCACTATAAAGTTGTTTAATTTTATTTATTATCTAGGTTTTACAGCGCTCCAAACTTGACCAGATTCTCGAATTCTCGTAGAAAAATAATGCTTTTCTATCTATATATTAGACGAGCGGCATTAACCGTTATGCCAACGACGAAAATCAAATTTAAGGTGAATGATCAATTTTGGTCTATTTTTATGTTTTGGAGGTCGCTGAATCCGAATATGAAGTTTATTTTTATCTAGAGTTGGTGGAACATGTTAAAAAAATAAATTTTATACAACAATGCCAAAAATAAATTTTGATGATTTTTCGAATTTACCTCGCTGTATCTTTGGTCGCTGTAAATATTTCCTTTTAGAAATTTAGTAGTATTTAGATAACAATGAAATTTGTCCAAAATGTTTAAACACATTAAAAAAGGAGTTGTTAATTTATTAACATTTTGTCATCATATTTCGTTAGTTTCATGTTTACTTAAAAAAGTTGAGTGACAACCTTTTTAGTTTATAATTTTAACCAACACAACAATAAAATATAGTTCACGAAGAAGTTTTTTGGAAAATTTTAAGTCAATAATTTATATAATAGGAAAAAGTTATGTTACTTCATATACAAGCGGCACGAGATCCTGACCACGGTGTGGTGAATGTCTAATTTTTATCATACTTTATGATTTTGATATCAAAAATCGTTTTTTGCTCTGCTTAAGAATTTTGCATTTTGCGGTTGCGTCATTCTTCTTCTGAAGCAGCGAATTTGTCCTCAAACAACTTCTTGGGCCTTTTCTATATATGCTTAGAGTTATAAGTTTTATAGTGGAAAGAAAGGTCAAAAACAAATTAATAATAGCATAGGAATGTTAAAATCATAATAAATTATATGAATAAAAAATAAATATAGATAGAAAAGTAAGCCTAACTTTTGTTTTTATTGTATCCCTATGAGCATTCGAGAATCTGGTCAAGTTTGGAGCGCTGTAAAACCTATATAAATAAATAGAATTAAACAAAAAAAAAAATAAATAAAAAAAATAAAAATGTGTACCATTTTTATTCGGTTGCGATGCGAAGGCAAACCAATCTTACTTTTTAATTAGAATACGGAGTGCAGTCCAGTTCCTTTAACCGCGATTTTCTGCTCTTATTGGAGCTTCATCAGAAGAAACGTAGGCACTGTTCTCCATAATCCAACTAAATTGCATCGAGAGGTTTTCCCACACATCGCAACCAAATGGATGATAATAGGTGGCTAGCGCCATCTGGCAATTGAAAGACGAAGCAAGTTTTCAATCCTAATAGTAAATTAATAATATTGAAAAATATTAAAAATCACTAAAAGATTTTTAAATTGAAAACTTATTGGTACATTTTCATGGTAACACCTCCAAGACTTCTATAATTTGCAAGTCATATGGATGCTGCAGTGAAGACGAGAGGGAAGGAATTCTACACTTTGCAATTCACATCCCCCGTCTGCAGCCGGCAAAATTCTAGCCACCGGCTAGCCACCTATTATCATCCATTTGGTTGCGATGTGTGGGAAAACCTCTCGATGCAATTTAGTTGGATTATGGAGAACAGTGCCTACGTTTCTTCTGATGAAACTCCAATAAGAGCAGAAAATCGCGGTTAAAGGAACTGGACTGCACTCCGTATTCTAATTAAAAAGTAAGATTGGTTTGCCTTCGCATCGCAACCGAATAAAAATGGTACACATTTTTATTTTATTTTCGTATTACTCCGTAGAGTAACCAGGTGCATCTTTCAGTTGGAATTTTGCCGGCTGCAGACGAGGGAAGTGAATTGCAAAGTGTAGAATTCCTTCCTTCTCGTCTTCACTGCAGCATCCATATGACTTGCAAATTATAGAAGTCTTGGAGGTGTTACCATGAAAATGTACCAATAAGTTTTCAATTTAAAAATCTTTTAGTGATTTTTAATATTTTTCAATATTATTAATTTACTATTAGGATTGAAAACTTGCTTCGTCTTAGAATTAAACAACTTTATAGTGGAAATTGTTCGCTGAAAAACCCTCTACAAAATTGCTATAATGTTATTTTATTTTAAAATGAACTGAAAAAAAGTTATAACATCCAAAAGGAAACTTGTTAAAAAAAATTTACATATTTTTGGTTATATCTTTTTTGTTGGTCACTTGACGATAAAAAGTAATAGAAACAAAATTGTGGAAAATTTAATTTGCTACATTTTATGTTTAATTAGATTTTCCGTAGGGTTGGTAGTTTACGAGATATAGCGCGAAACCCCTTTGCACCCCATTTTCAAGATGGCGACCGGGGTACAAGGATGGCGACCCCAAAAACTTGAACTTAAGCTTCTACTGATCCCTCCTATACAATAAAGAAATAAAATTGACTCCTCTAAGAAATGCAAGGTACGGCCTAAAAAATGTAACATTTTAATGGACTAAGTATGTAAGTAAAAGTTCGTCTTGTGCCTTCAAGACCCCTGAGAAACGGCAAGAAATTTTTGATACCTTTCGTATTTCTTTATATTTTTATCCTCTGTTATTTGCCTATTTGACTTTCTTTTTTTCTTATTTAATTAGTGTCTTAAGAATGCAATTCCCAAGCATAATCTAATGTCTAAGTTAGTCCCAGCTAGCCCCAGGTTACGCCTTGATTGGGAATCTATTTTTATCCCATTGCACAGTGGTTCCAAATGCTGAAAACATGGTCATGAAGCGAAAAAAGGAGTCCCTATTTGGGGATTTTCATGTTTACAGTTGTTTGCTCATACTATCGTAGAGTCCTAATACGCAGGTATGAGGATCAGACTGGATGTATTCTGGTTCACAACTCAGGAACAAGTGGGCCTTAAATCTGAGACTATTTTGGTCGGCAGAGAAAGTGAAAAAGAACGCGTATATTGAAAACGCTGCAAAATGTTTTGTAGTTTATCAATGTTATCGCTGTAAAGCTGATTCTTCCTATTTAAGTATGTAGTAATGTAAGATGTAACTTAAATCAACATTTATTAACAAGAAATGCCTTAAATTTGTTAATGCATAAATAGTGAAAATTTACTTGAAATAATTAAAATTTTGTTAAGATGCATTCAAAAAGTACAAAATTTTGCATAATTCTGCGACTAATATCTATTAGTCTTAAAATATATTGTAAGGAGATACAGAATCACTTTGGTTTAGCTGCCTATAACTGCCTATGCATTGCTGGCAGTTGTTTGAATACAAAAGTGGGAAATGACGCATATTACATGATTCTGGCCGTTGTTGAGTATGTATGGGCAGTTGTACATAAGTAATATGTTCTGAATATTGTACTTCATAAAGAAAATGTATTGGTAATCAGCAGTTTCAAAAGTCCCTTATAATATAAAATTTTAAACAAAAATGCGGCTAAAATAAAATTTTCGAATTTCTTTCGTCCATATTGAATCCGCCATGTTGTTTAAAAGAAAAGTAAAGTTAGATTTGTAATCAGCGACCTTAACCTACAAATTTGACAAAATTTTTTTCTTTTTGATTGATATTTTCAATTTCTTTCCGCCATGTTGGATCCGCCATTTTGTTTTTCAGAAAAAAATAATGCCAGATTCGTAATCAGCGATGCCAAAAACCCTTACGAACGAAAGTAATTCCAAAATGTTTAAACAATATACCCTTTTAAAGGTTCATGACCATGTTTTCGGCATTCGGAACCACTGTGCGTTGTGAGACCCACGTTATTCCATTGAAAATCAAGAGTTCAGGTCTCCCCGTATCTAAATATAGGGTAGGGCATCGGTGCGAGGAAGTCCGATTACTCGTTTGTCATGACAGATACGAAAAAAAGTTATTTAGATAAAAGTTTGGGGTAGAATCGTAATTTAAAAATATTTTCAAATATACAGTGCCACCCATATTGACAGTGTGACGTAAACTAGTTTTAAGGAACACTCTGTATATTTTTATATTTTTAGATTCTCCTCGATGTCTTCTTCCTTAAAATGTAAGGTTTTGTAATATTATATGAGGTAGTTTAGAAGATAATATAAGTCTTTTTATTAATTTCGTAGCAACGCTCACACCCTGTAGAATTATAGTGATTTGACATCAAAATTTCTATTTATGTTGAAACTATTTTTAATATAGTCTACTATTGTTAAACATTATTAATATAGCGAAATGTTTAATTTTAGTATACAGGGTTGATCAAAACTCTGAACGAGTATTCTCGGAGTTTTCTCAAATGGGACATCTTAGATTTTAGTATTTTAATGAAATAATATTTTATAGCACTTTTTTTATTTCTTGAGCATTCCCTATACGTAACTGCTTTAATTTGTGAGTTATTCGTGATTATTTAATCCAAACATTAGTTGCAACAAAAATTAAGTGAAATTTTATTAGGTTGGCCGTGAAAATATTCAATCAAAAATAAGTTTTCGAAAATAAATACATATTAATCTAAAGTGATCCCTGATTTATTAATATTTAATGAGATATCAAAATATCTACGTAGTTAAGAATATTGGTGCGTAAAATATTAATAAAACATACAATATTCTACCTAGTTGGCTATGACTTTAACACGCCGTGCGGGAAAATTTACTTTCACGCACGCCGTGCGGGAAAGTGCAACTTTCGGAAACTAAATGCGTGCGTAAAAGTGGCTCTTTTAGCACGGCCGTAGAAAAATCATATTTATTCTTATATATCTTAATTATTGTGGTTATGATAGCGACCGTAAATTTTTAATTAACAATTCAATTATTGCTAAACTGTTCATTCAATTTCCATCGGCTTCTGGAATTATAATAAGAGCTTTTATATCACCAAGTTATTTAATTATTGATAAACAATTAATTATCTAAAATTTTAGTTGAAAATTAAAGATTTTGTTGGAAAAACCCGCATATTTCGGGAAAATTTTCGTCGAAGTAAATTGGGTAAAACACGTCTCTATGCAGAATTTAATTACGGTGAATTTTTATGTGGGTGCTTTTGGTGTAGAGTTAAAATCTTAGAGTTATAGAGCAAAAATTGAAAAAAACACGATTTTCGTGGGCCAATTTGTTTATAAAAAAAAGTAGCACACTATCTCGGACTTGCATACCTATATTATTAATACAATCATAAGAATCGATTCCAGCAATAAAATTGCTGGTAAATAACTTTTCCCAAAAATGGCCTATTCTCCGATAATCTGCCCAGACTATATTTATAGGATATAGTGAATTTTACTATTTTTTATTTAATGATATGAGGAGCTAATTTTCATAACCCCACATGTCCACATTGGCTATTTTTTCATGAGAGTAACAAAACCGATTCACCTATATTATTTCACCACAACATATTTATGTAATATAATTATAATTCAGTATTGGTTTATGAGCTAAGAAAACTACTTACTTGTGTAGAAAGTGGTATAACAAATTAAAAATTTGATATAAAAGTTGTTAGATGTGGGGTTATGCATGAAACACATGTCACATGTGGGGTTATGAACATAACAGGTTTGGATATGTGGTGTTTTGATCAAATCAATTTACTATAGTTTTAGCATAACGGGACCTCCGACGTTGAACGTTTTTTGTTATTATGAACCTACCAACTAATTGGTCCTGAAAAAGTATTTCAGGTTTCGAATAAAGAGTCTTTCGAAATGCACGGGCATCACTAGGCCGAACTACACAACATTTAAAAGCTTTATCTTTATGTAAGCAACCTAAGAACACACAACCACCAGCAGGAGCAGCGTATCTCTTTTCCTTAAGAAGTTGACGCTTTGGAACTGTCTTTTGTCTTTTTCGTGATCCAGAACTTGCTCTTCCAACTAATACTAATTCACTATCTAAATTACCTTCATTTAAACTCATAATTTTACTCAATTAAGCACAAACCAACATTAAATTATAACCTTCCTCTGAAACGAACCTAAGATTGTGTACTGTCAACAATAACAATCAAATCAAAACCATGTATTTAAGTCACGTGATTGGAATACTTACTTCTCTATGGATGAATAGAAAATGTGGGGTTTTGCTATAACCGTCACATATCAGATGTGGGGTTTTGCTTTAAACACCTACTTTTAAATTAATATTACAACTGGAAATATGGGTTTTTGATCAGCAATAAACATGACAGGCAATGCGTTTTAAAATAAGGGATTAGAAACATCTCTCGTCTAAAAAAAAAAATATTTTTGGACATGTGGGGTTATGAAAATTAGCTCCTCATATATTTGCTCTTCTCATTGTTTTGTAAATATCCCATTTCTGTTTTCTTGAGGTTCAAACATTTAAAAATAGTGGCGCCCTTTTCTTTTAGAGAATCGTTTTGTTCCCTGTTTCACTTTTATTGTGTTTACTTTTGTGAATTTACGAAGAGTTAAAATAAGCTAAATAATAGTCTAGTTAACACATGCAAAATAATTTCTATTTGTGGGATCGGTACTCATATGAGGGACCGCAGACGTTCGGATACAATTAGCGTCTCTTTGCAAAGACAATGAAGTCGACTTTACTAAGTAACAAGACGTTTACTCAATACACACACTACACATTACACTGTAATCTGATTGCGACTGGCTGAATTATTAATATCAATGCCATCAAAAAAATACATGTAAAACAAATTTCAAAGATAAAAAATTCGTCTACGCCTTTTGGTAGCGGAAATTTCGTGGAAAGGCCGGAAAATATTTTTTCCGCTCGGGGCTATCATCTATTTGATGGTAAGATTATTAGTGGGTAGCTCACAGAGAGGAGCCCTGAGCTCAATCTCGGAAAATTGCTGTGTGAGTTAGAACTGGAGCTTACTACGATATGTAATATGTTTACACGTATGAGTTGCGACAGAAAATTGATGGTGTTTTGCTGGCGATTTTTCATCTCGGGCCGGTTGGTATGAAAATGCCGAAGTTTATGAAATAATTTTGTGCGTTATGTAAGGTATAACAGGAGAATATATGAGGAGAGTTAACCCCGATAATAAAGAACAAATAGGGTGATTTTACAAGAGTAATTGAGAACAAAAAGATTTATACGATACAGAAGAAATACAGCAAATTACAGCTGAAATTTGACATCTACACTACAGTAGACTCTACAGTATAATTTGATATAAAAAATATGTTTATCTACTCTATCTCATATTATGCATAAGTTTTTAGTTTGTGAAAACTGTCATTATAGATAGCAGTGCGTGAAGTAACAATGTATTTTAAATGGGGTTTACTTTTTCGCACTGTTTTTGACACAATTTCATAACGAGCGATCCACAATTATTGGGATCAAAGCTAGCCGTGCAAAAAATTACGTATGTCTTATTGTAATCTGAATTTATATCACTGGTTTATCAATTAATTTTGATTAACATTATAAAACATAAAAAATCAGTAAAAACCTTTAACACAGAACTTTAATCAAAAATAAAAAGAATTAACAAAATTATAAGTAACAATAATAAATAAAATCAAACAATATGCTGTATATGTCCACCACCAACATCTCTACATAACCTAACTTTTCTTGTTAAGTTGACGTACACTGCAAAGGTGAGGTAAACTGGAAAGTATATCTGAATTAGGAATAGACATGTACTGTATAGCTATCTCTGTCGTTGTAATCAAATATCCTTAACTCGCGTTGTCATGGTGATGACATTTGAGCAATAAATTACAACAAAAGTTTTGACAGTTTTGTGGTTTGAAAGAAGTTAGAATTTTTAAATGTAAAAGGTCTAAAAATTATAGAATAGAAATGAATTCCAGTGACGAAAAGTTACAGTTTATTTATTTGTGTATCGTAGATAAAAAATATTGTATGAAACTGTGCGTGAAGTACTCTTCGCGAACTTACGCGATGTATAGCACTCGCTCCGCTGTCGCTCGTGCTCTAAATATCGAGTGCGTTCGCAAAAAGCATACTTCACGAACTGTTTCATAAATAACTATTTCAACATTCCATTGCACTTTCAGCACTCCATGTACTTTTTATATTCTTCATGAATGCACGATTTGGCATTTAAATCTACACAGAGATCCCAACACCCGATATAAATAATTATTGTATTTTAATAAAATTTGATATACTTATACTAAGGAGATCCGATAAGTACTTAGCCTACAAAAAAAAAAACAGCGATGCTCTAACCTCTTTATCCGGTCTGAAAAATAAGTTTTCTCGAGTTCTACAAAGTAGGCTTCCGTGGCGGCGATGACCTTCACATTTGACTTAAATGTTTGCCCGGCGAGGGCCTATTTTAAGTTTGGAATCAAAAGAATGTCGCACCGGGCCAAATCTGGAGAATAGGGTGGATGGGGCAAAAGTTCGTAGCCTAATTCGACCAATTTATCGAAAAGGTCGATCATAAAGATCGCGGGGTACAAAGGCTTGTACAAAGTTATTAACAAACTTAGTGTACTTCAAAGTATAATATTCTAGGTTTTATTTTTTTCTTACTTAATAATTTATCTAACTTTTTTGGTTATTAAGGTCTCTAATACGTTTTTAATTTTTTTTTAGATCAAAATCCGAGATTTTTCATCAAACTTTTTTTAGAGGTAGCAGATATAAAGTAACGCTTTAAAATGCAAGTGCAAGAAGGTAATGATACTAAGCATTCCATGGAAAAATAAATATTATTTTCTCTAATTGAGGTATATTTATTGTTTCTATAAAAAAACACGGATTATTTTTTATATCTATAAATGATATAAATTTTATATATTAAAATATATATTAATATATTTTATATCTATAAATTATATCTTATAATATGACTATTTGTATTACCAATTGCCCATCAGCTTGAACAACGAATCATTACCGTTTTAATAAAAATGACTATTTTCCAACTAGGTACATAGTATTTTATTCAATTTATCTACAGTCGGAAAAATGAAAGAATACCCATGAACGAACATATAAAACACGCTGTATTTTCCTGTCACCGTGTCACAAAGAAAATTGCCCAGCGCAAGTACATGTAATAATAATTATTACATGTTACTTGCGCTGGCCAATTTTTTGTGTGACACGGTGACAGGAAAATACAGCGTGTTTTATATGTTCGTTCATGGGTATTCTTTCATTTTTCCTACTGTACATATTTATTTTCGTTTTGTAGGTATACTACATATAATGTTTATCCTAGGCCGTACTAGTTTATCCTACAGTGTCCGTATTAATATCAGGATAATTAGTTTGGCCTAGGCTAAACTAGTTTATCCTGTCGCGTTCAGGACAAACTAGTTTGGCCTAGGCCAAACTAGTTTGTCCCTGAAATCGGGTTTGGCCGGTAACAGATATATAAAATTAGAATATTGAGAATGGTAGAAAATTATTCATTGCTAAGCATTCTGATAGAATAAATAAATGAATAAAGTGGAATAAAATTAGATCTACCATTAAATTTGCTCAATACTTTTTTATTGCTAGTAGATTATAACTACGTATAATACTAAGGTAAGCTATTTTTCTTGTGTATACGTAAAATTGACAAATTTGAGAAAACAATTTCAGTGGGCAATGGAACAGAATATCGAGAAAATCATGCACACAGAAAAATACATGCATCAGCACAAATTTTGGTCCATTTAAAGCTTTGTAAATGACGAGCAACCCATTTTATCCGTCTTTTTTATTTCAACAATTCACAAAAAACTTATTTGCCCAAATCCGATTTAATAGCGTTCTATATTAGAGATGTGTTATCCTATCCTGAAATTGAACCGGAACTCTTTTGGTGAATCAACCAAAATACCATATCGTAAGTATTTGTTTGTTTGTAAACAACAGAGTGAAAGCAGCTTAAAAATGTAACGGTTTTAAGAATTGCTGAGACCTTCACTGAAAAAAAGAAACAGTGGCACATTTACAGTAAAGTTGTTCTTTACTTGTTTAAGATAGCTCCACCAAGAAAATAATAGAGAAAATAGGGAAATAATAACAGAGATATTAACATATTCATGGGACACAAATAATAAATAAATGCTTTATTGTAATATAGAAAAGTTAGATGAAGGCGTTCGTTGTACTCATTATCTAAATTCATACGTTTGAAATCAATTTTAATTAGTAAAAACGAAACACATTCAGAAGGAAACATGGGCAGACTACTTCCGATCTCTATTTGCTAAAAGCGACGATAATGAACCACCAACACCTGAAGTTACGACAAACGAAGAAATAAACATCGAGGAGTGAGAGGTAAAGGAAGCATTAAGAAAATTATCTAATAAATAGAAAATCTCCAAGAGAGGAGAGAATATCTAACGAACTCCTAAAGTACGGAGGACAAGATCTGAATAAACAACTATTAAAACTAATACAAAAAATAATAGAACAAAACAAAATACCACAAGAATGGAGAACAAGCATCCTAATACCTCTCTTCAAAAAAGGAGACAAATCGGACCCAGAGAATGACAGAAGAATTAACTTATTAAACACAACATTAAAATTATCAACTAAAGACGCCCATGATGTCTTGTTCATCAGGTTTTTCAGAAATAACAAGTATTACACAAGAAATCTAAAATGTAATCGGTTGCTTAAGTACTTTAAATTTAATAGTGTCACTTGTTTTGGATTAACATATTATGAAATAATAATAATATCGTATAGCTTTTTACCGGGGAGGTTCTTTCGGACAAGTCCCGGCGCCACTTGCATCTTTAACCCTTTTGAAGTAGCTAGTGTTGATGCTCACACTAGCGCAGGGGGAGCGACGGATTCACGTACCCTCCGAAGCACGATGAACGGCTCGTATCATTTTTAGAAATGAAAATGTCGTTGGTGCGTAGAATCGAACTCGTGCTCTCTGGCTTTGAAGCCAGTATCTTGCCGCTGAACTACGGCCGTCCACATTTTGTGAAATAAGTATAGTTCAAGGGCAACTGCAAAAGCTAACATATGTTCCTCTGCTTGGAAATTGATCAAGACGTTTCTAAGTAATACAATGTCGGAAGAAAAAATGACGGTGCTTGCCATGTTGTCCATCAAAAAAAGTTTAAAATGTAAAAAAAACAGTAAAATCCTGTATAAAAAGTATATTAAAAAACCCTCAAAAGGGCCACATCAAAATCACATAACTAGTTTTCGACTGGTTTACCAGTCATCATCAGTGCTTACGTGCAATGTACAGTTACGATCACTGAATAGTTTACACCTTAATTTATATATTGTAATACTGTAAAATTGCAGTGTCGTACGGATTTTATAAATGTCAAAGTCAAAAAATTTCAACAAGTCAATGCTTGTCAAACATTTCGCGAGTGTTTTAAACCATACTTCCTTATTTTCATTATTAACACCATAATCCATTCTATTCAAAAAAACTTCTTTCTATACTTTCCATTTTGTTAAAGTTTGTATAATATATTTATATTATTTTTATTTTTTAATTTTAAATAACCTATTCTAGGTACACCACTGGTAACGTGACTTTGACGTAAAAGGTGCGTTTAAACGAGGTAATAATTTTAAAAAACGGCTCCTAGATACGTAAGCCTGTAAACTATTCAATGACCGTAACTGTACATGCTAACCACCAAGATCTTATTTCACAAAAATATGTGGGCCAAAGCCCAGTAAAAGAAGTCCGTCTTAAATATACCTTTTATACAGGATTTTACTGTTTTTTGTACTACATGGTATACAGCCAACCACAGGAAAACTTTTTCCTTGTGAATTTTTAAAATGAAAAACTCGTAACTCGGAAACAATTGATTTCTGCGTGTTGGGGTAATGAGAACTTTTGATCATCATGATCATAGATACACATCTGCAAACTTTCAGTCAATTTAACTAAAACCACTTTTACATAAGCAAAGTGCCGTGGTTCTTTCCGACTTTAATGCAATGGCGATAGAAAGGTTTATCTACGATAAAAACAGAAGGAGAAGTACCTATTTATGTTTGTATTCTCGAATCAGTCCCCCATAACAAAATTATCACCAGCTGCCACTGGTTATACCACATAATAGCTACCTATTTTGAGGTTATAACATTACTTAATTCATTGACTAAATATGATCTGTGGTCAACTATAAACAATAAAAACAATTCGATATAAGATATCCAAAATTTTATGAATAGTACATTCTTTCACGGTTTTTGCTCTAAATTTTAAAGGACCGCTTGAATTGACATGAAATTTGGCATACGCATAGCTTACATGTCAAAGAAAAAAAAAGTGATATTGTGCCGATGTGTGCTTTTGTCCTGGGGGTGACTTTCACCCCCTCTTGGGGGTGAAAAAAATATATGTCCAAAATAAGTCCGGAAATGGATAAACTGACTAATTTTAAGTTACTTTTGTTCTATAGAGCTTTTTCGCCAAGTCAACACTTTTCGAGTTATTTTCGAGTGAATATGTTCATTTTTCAACAAAATAACCACATTTTTAGACGGTTTTTCGCAAATAATTCAAAAAGTAAGTATTTTGCCGAAAAAAAAAACATTCTTAGCAAAAATATAGCCTGTACAAAAGTAAAAAAACGGTGGACGCGTGAGGTCTCTGGACCTCGTAGAACCAGAGTTATAGCCAATGAAAAATATATTCATATTCGCCAAATTTCGAATAGAATATTTCGACGTGAAATATCCAAAAAAATTAAGCACTAAACCTAAATTTTGGGGAAAACCCATAATATCTGTTTTAAAGTGTTTAAAAAAAGCTTTATTTCTGTTTTTATAAAAAGTTTCTAGCATCAAATTTAAGCCAGTTACGCTCAAAATAAATTGGTTCTTTTTCTTTGGAAAAAAAATCGGGAAGACCACCCCTTAATTAGCAACTTAAATGAAATTAGTCGTTACCGCTCCACAAATTATTTTACTTATGTTGTGTTTATATAATCTGTAAGTTTGATCGATTCAAAGAGCTTATTTTTGAAAAAATTTGGTTTCAAAGTAAAATTTTCAAATATTTTAATTTTGAAAAATATGCTTTTTTTCAAAATAACTTAAAAATTGTTAGAGATACCAAAAATCTCAAAAAACAAAAAAAAAGTCAGCATTGCTTTTCTGAATATCCTGTATTCTTTTGTTTTTATGTAAGACAAATATTGATTAAAATTTGGTGTTTCTAAATTTGCATACATTCGTGATCAACTCGTTCAACCCCTTTTAACTAGAGCCCTTTCAAAAATAAGGACTTTGAACCGATGAAACTTACAGATCATATAAACAATACATACGCGAGTCAAGAAACTTGTGAAGTTGTAACGATTAAGTTCATTTGAGATGCTAATTAGGTGATTTTCCCGATTTTTTTACCAAAAAAAAAGGGACTAACTTTATTTTGAGCGTAACTTGTTTACATTTGATGCTAAAATTTTTTTTATAAAATAAAAATTAAGCTTTTTTTAAACACTTCATTTTTGGTTATTTCACGTTAAAGTATTCCATTTGGAATTTGACGAATATGAACCTATTTTTCATTAGCTATAACTCTGCTTCTGCTAGGTATAGATACGTGATATATACACCATTTTTTTTTTTTTTTACAGGCTACATTTTTGCTAAGAATGTTTTTTTTTCGAAGAAATACTTTTTGAGTTATTTGCGAAAAACTGTCTAAAAGAGTGGTTATTCTGTTGAAAAAATGAACATATTCACTGGAAAATAACTCGAAAAATATTGACTTAATGAAAAAACTCTATAGAACAAACGTTACTTACAATTAGTCACTTTATCCATTTCCGGACTTACTTTGGTCGTATATTCCCCAGGGCAAAAGCACACATCGGCACAATATCACTTTTTTTTTACTTGTTAGCTATGTGTATGCCAAATTTCATGTCAAACCAAGCGGTTCGTTAAAATTTAGAGGTTTTGCAATATTTTACCGTTAAAGAACGTACTAGAACAACACCTCTATTCAATACCAGGCGAAAGTTCTAATTCCAATAAATTCCCCCTTTGTCGTAACTTAAAAACAGGAATCTTCCGTTTCGCGTCCTGGGAATCCCATAGAATTGACGGTCGACAGCAACCAACTAGATTGATAAAGATAAAACGATACCATTACGTGTCAGGGGAAACAGGAAGCGAATATAATGGCGCCGTTAGGAGTTCCTTCGAATCGGTCATGGCTGTCTCGATACGACATTATTATTTGTTTGTTTTATTTCTCTCTGTACGGTTGGTATTGTTTTAGCTGTGCCGGATTGTTTGAGAAAAGACAGAGAGAAATGTCGGCCGTCACATGGGAACCGGATGTCTTTGCCATTAACAGGGGATGTGAGTGTTAAATGAAGACAATGAAATGACATAAACGAGATAATGATAGCGTTATAACTTTCAATTATATGTGATCAAAAAGCCCTTTCAATTTTAATTTTTTACATCAAGAATATCACAGAACAGTTAAAATACTATGATATAATGAATATCATTCATTTATACATAATACAAGTCTTACGCGAATCTAAAATCAGTTAGTTGCAATCATAAAAACCTTTTATAGCCCAGAGAAATAAGGATTTTCTCAGGACACTCAAATATCCAGGTAGCTGACTACTTTTTTAGTTATTGTAGACCTATAGGAAGAAAACCTACCTGTTTCCTGCCTAGAGTTCGCGTCCGTTTTTTAATTATTAACAATTTAGTGCAAAAATTTGTTTTCGATTTTTTGCACCCCATTAAAATGTTAAATAGTTGACATAAAATTACAAAATTTGATTTTTTAGAACATTGAAAAAGCTTCAAAATCGCCATTTTTCGTTTTTTCAATTTTAACCTTCCGCAACTCACATAGGTTTTCTGAACATTAAAGCTAACATCCGTCTCAGAGACCGACATCAAAAAAATAGGGTTGTGTTTACTCCTTAAAGGAGTGAAATTAAACAAGAATGATATTTATTTTTAATTTATTAAGCCTATTAAACATTAGCAAAATACCAAAGAAAATAAAAACAATTATATCTCATTTGTGGAAAACAAGCTCAATTTTTCCACTGCTGCTTTTTGTACCTAGCTTCACCTTTTACTCCTGGCAATTGGGTTACTAAATTATCATCACTTGTTAGCACGTTCTTTCGTTAATATAACTATTTTTTCATCGTACGTTTCATCGAGTACGTTTCATCGATGTCACCAACATCGTTCTCTGAGACAAAATTTGCCGATAATTGCATAATCACTTGACACTGAAGACTCAAACTTCAACACTAAAAACATACACCTGAATCAGGCAGCTACTGTTACAATGTTAGTCACGGAAGGTTAAATTGCTTATAACTAGAAAACTATTAACTTTAGAGAAAAATTACAAGAGACCTTTTTTGTCCAGAATGATCCAAAAAACCTAAAAAAAAATTGTCCGGGCCGAAAATATTGATTTTTGCAATTTGTTTAAAAAAATTTGGACCATTTTTCGCGTGGACGACTTCTTGAACCTTATTCTGGGGTGTCACACGAATGCAAACAAATCTCATGGGAATATTTTTTTCAACGAACCCGCCGTTTTCGCCTTATCTAAACGAGAATGTTTTTACAGCGGGCCACTCACGGTACTGCGGCGTCGTTCAATTTCGTCGAATTCGAAGAATTGTCAAAAATTTTGATCGTGTGTGACCGTGCATCCAACAAAATCGTACAATTTGACCACAGAGAGACTGGCCTGTCTGCTGCAGTACTGCAGAAATTGATATCATCGACGATCTTGTCGATGGGGAGCACGGAAGGAGCCTCCACGCAAGTGATATTATAAGAACAAAATGTCACTGGCGCTCCCTGGAAACGCCCCTCGGGCGGCCAATCCCTCCACCACTGGATCCGAAGAAACAAACGAGAATCAACGGCTCTTCTTAGAGCCTACATTGACAATGATCACCATAAACATTGAGGGTATTACTTGTAATAAACAAGAAATTTTGTCTGAACTGTGTAAAACCCACAAGTGTGATATAATATTATGTATACAAGAGACTCACCGTGACATATTAGGGAGTTTTTGTTGCTACGTAACGTACGCATCTCCGTATACGTAAAGCCACTAACGTGTCGTAGAGGATGAACGTTAAAATAGGTAGTTTTTGTGACTGCCTTAACGTAACGTAAAGCAAATCGTAAAGTAATTTTTAAATTCCGTTGACATTAAAAAAATAAAACAATGTTCACACAATATACAATTAATATACAAATGTAAAAAAAAAGATAAATGAATGATGAAATTGTATGGTTTTTATTGCTTCTATTTAAATATAAAAATATTATTTTTCCTTATGGTAGGGGAGCCCAAGCGGGGATTTTTGCAGTTACTCGAGCGCGTCAGATTAGCATATGGGGGAAATCTGGTACCCTGCAGATGTACCTCTACCATATATTGGCTCTTAACACAGGGGAGTTCGTTAAGGGGGGCCCGAAAAAAAAAATATATCCTTAAAAAAACTCGAAATTGTCAGATTAAGATAAGGTAAGTTAAGTACATGCAAAAGAGTGTATATTTCAAAAATCTGACGATTTGAGCCGGGCGTAAGGAAATGGGTGAGTCCCAAAATTTCACAAGAAAAAAGCGAATATTTCGCGAAATGAATGACAGATCGAAAAACTAAAAAATATGTGCCCAATATTTTTTAAAAATCTATCGAATGATACCAAACACGACTTCCCACGGAGAGGGGTGGGGGGTAAATTTAATATTTTAAATACGAATCCCGCGATATTTCGCGAAATGAACATCAGATCGAAAAACTGTAAAATACACTTATTCAGTATTTTTGAAAAATCTATCGAATGGTACTAAACACGACCCCCCATGGATGTGGGGTGGGGGGTTACTTTAAAATCTTAAATAGGAGCCCTCATTTTTTATTGCAGATTTGGATTCCTTACGTAAAAATAAGTAACTTTTATTCGAAACATTTTTTCGAATAATGGATAGATGGCGTTATAATCGGAAAAAACGATTGTTGGAAATGGAAAATTAAATTAAAAAATGGCAAGCGCCCACTAAAATGGAAAACTTTACTTAACTTTTTTTGGTTTTAGGACCTACTCTTCACAACCCAATATGTCCCCAAAGCGCTCGAGTGACTGCACATTTAGCATACTTTGCTCCCCTACCATTAGGTTAAAATTTTTTTATTTTTGTTTATACCTACTTTTTAGTTGTAAATTATTGTACCTACATCAGAATTCCAGTATAATGTAAATAGTTTGTTCATATTTATTTGAAAATTTTACAGAAATTAGGTCATTTATTTATCAAGTTATTAATTGTGGTGATCACAGTATTTCTTAAATTAATACAAGATTTGTTTGTTTTGCTTTATTAATAGACAACTTGAAAACAATAAAATTTTAAATCTATTATGAAGTTCCAATTTCCAATTACAAAGACAGAATAATTTTACTCAATTAGACTAAACCAATAACCAATAATAACCTTAAATATTTATAAACGGGTAGTACGCTGATGAAATGTTCATTTGGTAGCCAATGGTAGGTAATCGCCAATCGGGCAAGATCCTCGTGTGCATTCGGTGACTTTCGTCTCGATAGGGATGCGTTCTCACGTACGTATCAGAGCGCTACTTTAGGTAATACGCATCGAGATACGGGAGTTCAACCATTAATGCGCAAGCGTATATGTCAAAAAGATGGGTTACGTTTACGTATTTGTGTGCACAAAAACTCCCTATTATCAGCACGTAGACCTAGCGTTGAGGGAATGCAGCTTATCATTGAACAATATTGAACATCTAAGTGCAAAACACGGAAGCGCCATCTTCGTGAGGAGAGATACTCTGGGCTAATTAGCAAAATTCATGGAAAAGTTATTTACCAGCAATTTTATTGCTGGAATCGAATTATAAGATCCTATATATTAATAATATAGGTATGCAAAGTCCGCAGATAGTGTGCTACTTTTTTTATAAACAAAATGGCGCCAACAAATCGTATTTTTTTCAATTATTGCTCTATAACTCCGAAGATTTTAACTTTACAACAAAAACACCTTAATAAAAATTCACCGCAACTAAATTCTGCATAGAGATATGTTTTTCACGATTTGCTCCGACGAAAATTTTCCTCGGAAAATGCGGGTTTTCCTAACAAAAACTCTAATTTTCAAATAAAGTTTTAGGTAAGTAATTATTAATCAATAATTAAATAACTTAGTGACATCAAAGCTTTCTTGGTATAGATTGTAATTCCAGAAGCCGGTGAAAATTAAACGAATATTTTAGCAACAATTCAATTGTTAATTAACAAATTACGATCGCAATAATAACCAAAATAATCATGATACATTGATCAAACTTATAAAGATTATAAAGATGAGATGCTTATTTAATATTTTATCGACAAAATATAAATTTTTCGTTTTTTTTGCATAATCTTTAAATGTTTAAAAAAAATTGTTATAAACAAATTAACATTTCTCAGAAATTGTTTATTATATTCTAATTTTAAAAAATACTTAAAATGCGTATTTCATAGGTTTTGAAAATGAATGCTTTAAAAATTTTTCCAACCATTTGCAAAAAAGTTATGAAACAGCAAAGTAAATATACGAATTCTCCGTTGTTTATAATTTGTTTTAATTGTTTCAAAGCTTAAAAGTGAGTCTATGTTACAATCTAATTACTCATAAAGAATGTCAAAAATTAGTGCAATGGTTATATTTGAATCAAAGATTAAAAATACTTTTTTTGTAATTTTTAGCGCGAAAGTAGGCTTGATACAGAGCCGGAGATAAAATGTTCACTCGAAGCGACTGACACGCTTAAACTCGCGCGAGTTGTGTATGTGGGCGGGTAGCTACGGTACTGTATTATTCTACTTTCGCGCGTGTAAATTACAAAAAAACATATTTATAATCTTTAATTAAAATATAACCATTAAACTGATAATCGATATTTTTTTATAAATAATTAGCTTGTACTTTAAACTCACTTCTACGCTTTGAAAGAATTTAAAAAAATTATAAATACCGTAGTAATCGTATGTTTACTCTGCTGTTTCATAACTTTTTTGCAAATGGTTGCAAAAAAGTTTAAGGCATTCATTTTCAAGATATTTGAAATGCGCATTTTACCTATTTTTTAAAATTATAATATAATAAAAACTTTCTGAGAAACGTTAATTTGTTTATAACTATTTTTTTTAACATTTAAAGATTATGCAAAAAAATAAAAAATTTATATTTTGTCGACAAAATGTTAAATAGGCATCTCATCTTTATAAGATTTCAAAGTTTGATCAGTGTATCATAATCATTATTTTGGTTATTATTGCGACTGTAAATTATTAATTAACAATTGAATTGTTGCTAAAATATTCGTTTAATTTTTACCAGCTTCTAGAACTATAATCTAAACCAAGAAGGCTTTTAAGTCACCAAATTATTTAATTATTAGTAAATAATTACTTATCTAAAACTTTATTTGAAAGTTAAAGATTTTGTTGGGAAAACCCGCATTTTCCCAGGAAAATTTTCGTCGGAGCAGATCGGGAAAACACGTCTCTATGCAGAATTTAATCACGGTGAATTTTTATTTGGGTGTTTTTGTTGTAAAGTTAAAATCTTCGGAGTTATAGAGCAATAATTGAAAAAAACACGATTTTCGGGCGCCATTTTGTTTATAAAAAAAGGAGCACACTATCTGAGGACTTTGCATACCTATATTATTAATAAATAGGATCTTATAATTCGATTCCAGCAATAAAATTGCTGGTAAATAACTTTTCCCAAAATGGCCTATTCTCCGATAATCAGCCCAGACTAAGATATTGATGTAACATCAGCTGAAAAAACATACTACAATGACATTGAAATTCTGACCGTCGAAATAGGAGCCTGCACGGTGACATCTGTGTATAAACCACCCGGGAGAGACTTTGTTTTCTCCCCTTCAAAAATTTCGCTTCTCAAAAAATCAGATTCATCCTCGGGAATTTTAATAGTCATAATGTTCATTGGGGCTACGCTTCAACTGATAAAAATGGAGATCTTGTGGAATCGTGGGCTGAACAAAACAACCTGGCATTGCTGCATGACCCAAAACTGCCCTATTCGTTCCAGAGAAAAGTGTGGAAGAAAGGTTACAACCCTGATCTCACCTTTATCAGCATGTCTTTAGAGGACCGTTGCGTTAGAAAGGTATATAAGCCTATACAAAAGACACAACATAGGCCCGTGGGAATAACCGTATATAGCGCTATAAAAGCTCCCAAAACGACTTTCAAACGAAGGTTTAATTTCAAAAAAGCGAACTGGGAATAAACTGATGAATTGGAAACACAAGTGAAAAACATAGTCCCGATTCCCAAAAACTATGATGCGTTCATCAAACTTGTAAAACGAACCTCATCCAAACATATACCAAGAGGATGTCAACAACATTACATATCTGGTCTGAATGACGAAGCAAAAGACATTATGACAAAGTACACCGAAGAATATAGTAAAGACCCATTGGCAGAGATAGGGGAGAGACTGCAGCAAATACTAAGCGCCTCCAGACAAGATCGGTGGAGCGAGACATTAAGTAAAATGGATATGACGCACAGTAGTAAGCAGGCTTGGAATATGATCAAAAAACTTAATGGTGATCCCACAGAGATGAAAGAGCCATGTGCAATAACGCCAAATCAGATAGCCCACCAACTGCTTCTGAATGGCAAAGCAAACCATCGTTGCAAAACGCCAAAGATCATAAGAACTCAAGACCAGGAAACAACTCTCTTGCGAAACCCATTTACCATCGAAGAGCTCAAAAATGGTATTGACTGTATGAAAAATGGAAAATCACCTGGGGTGGACGAAATCCTAACAGAAAGGATAAAACACTTCGGGGAAAAAGCGAGACAATGGGTGCTCGATCTATTTAACATCTGTCGCTCTACCTACCAGACTCCAAAACTGTTAAATCAAAAGTAGTAGCCCTTCTGAAACCTGGGAAAGACCCTCAACTACCGGGTAGCTACCGTCAAATATATCTGCTATGCCATTTGTATAAATTGTATGAACGCCTCATTTTGAACCGCATCCAGGAAAAATTAGATGCAAAACTAATCCCACAACAAGCAGGCTTCAGACCAGGTAAATCATGCACAGGCCAAGTGCTGAACCTAACAAAGTACATGGAGGAGGGGTTTGAATAGAAAGAGATAGTGGGAGTAGCCTTGATAAACCTCACAGCGGCCTATGATACGATAAATCACAGAACCTTGCTAACTAAGATCTATAACACTGTGCTTGACTATGACCTGGTAAATATCATTAGATCACTATTGTGTAATAGACGCTTCTACGTTGTGCTAAATGGAAAGAAGAGCAGATGGAGAACCCAAAAAAATGGCCTACTTCAAGGAAGCGTTCTGGCGCCGTCCTTATTTAACATCTACACCAACGACCAACCAATGCACCCTCAGACTGAGAGTTTTGTTTACGCTGACGACCTTGGTATCGCCGTAAAGGGGAAAACACTCACACAAGTGGAGTCGACAATGGAAGAGGCTTTGAACATGATGTCAACTTACTACAAACAAAACTCATTTAAAGCAAACCCTATAAAAACCCAAGTATGTGCATTCCATCTTAACAACCATCTGGCGCATGTAAAACTGAATGTTTCTTGGGAGGGACAACGCTTGGAACATACTGATAGACCCAAATATATTGGAGTGATACTAGACCGGTCACTAACGTATAAATTCCACTGTCAGAGCACAGGACAAAAGGTTTCTACGAGAAACAACCTTCTCCGGAAACTTGTAGGGAGCAAGTGGTGTGCAAACCCCCAGGTCTTAAAGTCAACAGCTGAGGCCTTATGTTTCTCAACAGGGGAATATGCTTGTCCTGTTTGGGGTAGATCTAGACACGCCCAACAAGTCACCATGGCGTTAAATGAAACCTCTACCCCTACTGTACCGGGCAGCTGCATTCGCATCACGAGATGACCGTAGATGCGCCTCACAATATGTGGAGAAGTTTAGGCAAACTTTCGCTGAAAGGCACCAATTATACAGGTTTGACGAACCGCCAGGAACCAGACGACTTAAATCCAGGAAAAGGTTTATGAGAAATGTCAGCGTCGAACCACCCGAACTGTTACCCCTACATCCAGGTCCAGAAAGACCTAATGGAATTAACCTGGACTGGAGAACCTGGCGGACACTCAACCGCATACGCACAGGTGTTGCCCCTGTAAAACAGAACCTCATTAAATGGGCATCAAGACAGATAACGACGCACCTTGTGAATGTGGGGAAATACAGAACGTTTAGCACCTGAGAGTATGCAGACTTTGCCCATCACAGTGCACCCTCGATGATTTATGGCTCGCAAATACAAATGGTGTAGACGTGGCCCGATATTGGGCTGAAAAACTGTAGTCGGATCCAGACACGAAAAAGTAAAAAAAGTAAAGTGTCGAAAGACACCGCAGTACCGTGAGTGGCCAGCTTTATATGTATATGTAGGATGTGATGATGAATTAGATATCAGTATGAGTAGGATTATGAAATAGAGATTCATGTTTGTTTACTAGTCTCATAATTTTTATATCCAAAAAATTTATTGATTGATTCTGGTTCTATGTATGAGTATGGACAAAAGTTTACACCAAAACCCGCATAAAAAAGTCGTAAAATTAGTTTTTCCGCCACCAGAGGAAAAACACCTCTCCCTCTCTCTTATTCCACTACTTTCGTCTCGCTGAATTGCTCAGTGTCGGCCTAGCAGCCTTTGAAGATGGAAGTCCCGGTAGCTTTTTCAGCCAATGTGAAATTCTTGCTGTGATACGTTTTTTAAAAGCAAAATGGATTTCATCTATTGACATTCATCGTCAGTTATTCGAAGTTTATGGGTAAAAGTGCATATCTGTTCAACATGTTCGCAAATGGTGTAGAGTGTAGAGAATTCAGTGAAGACCGAACGGAAATTGACGATGAATCTGAAGGCCTTCCGCTCCGATCTTTTGCGATCTTTTCGTGGAAGCGAAAGTCGTGGAATAAGACGATATTAGAGAGGGAGAGCTGATATGTAAGGCAGTGTTGCCAGATTTCTCCCAGCATATCGCAGTCTTTCTCATCGGCATATAGGAACCCTTTTTCACGAATAACCCTTGTATAATAGAGGAGAGTGGCCAGAGTGAATTAATCCGCCAATAAAATTTGCTAATTATGGAGAAGAAGGAAAAGCAACAAGTAATATCAAAATTACAATATTGTAGCTAATAATTTCTTCCCAATGCATTCTGAATCCATTTTAAAACAAATAATTGATTTTTAATACATTTTGTACGCCCATTAAAAACTTTTGAATAACTTTAGCGTGTGTTTACGTTCAATGTAGGATAGAGTCATTAGACGAAAATATCGATTCCGGGACAATTTAACTTGTTGATAGACAAATGCAGCTGAGGATGCAATTTTCATTTAACGCCCACTTTCGTATTTGCATGTTTCCTTCTCCATCTCATTTCGATTCGCTTCCCGAAAACCCATATACACTGAAACATTTGCCTGTTGAAGATATTCAGGTTCGTTTAGTTTGAGAATAAGTATAAATAATTGAGAATATGTAGTAGAATATAATATAAAGTTATTCCTCGACCTCACTTATTTAATATATAGCTCATAAACTTCTATATCTGTTGGGCATCAGATCAAATTAGACCGTGTTAGGACTTGTTCCGTTGGTGGTTTACGGAAACAATTATGAAATTAAAGTAAGTGTAAAACAACGAACAATAATATATTTATTTATTTTTGGTAAACAAGCGTGCTTCGTTTATATCTCGTAAGGGTTTGTTATTTTAGCGAGGGTGTGACTGAACTGCGTGCCCACTTTGACGATACTGACCGAGACCACAACACTATTATGTCATCATGTATGCGGTTCTACCATGTGACCAGAAAAGGCGATAAATTACTAAATATGGCGTTTTAAAAGCTGAGAACCTTTCTGTAGTTTTTAAGAACTTGACATAAAGAGCGTGGCCAATCTGGCAATTTGTGTTTCCCTGAAAAAGCCATTAACTTTATACAATCTGGTTTTGTATTTTAGGAATGAAAAACACATGTGAATTTAACATGAGACGTATCCTTTCGTTTTGAGAAAAGTTAATATTTAAAATTAGCAAAAAAAAAATAATACATGAAGCGTGTCGCTATAGACTTTATGGGGAGAATTCAGGGAGCAAACAAATGCATGTATCATCATCATCATCATCATCATCACGTAGCCCTACAACCCTGGGTGGGTCTTGTCTGACTGTACAACTGTTTTCCAGTTTGTTCGGTCTTCCGAATGTATGTATAGCCTTCACAATACTACTAAATTTAAGAGCCTAACACAAACATCAATGATCAGAATATATAAAACAGTGATAAGTAGACTTAGGCAAATATGCAAATAAAAAAGTATGAAATATGCGCATAAATATGCAGTATTTTATACAAAAATATGCAGTATTTTATGCAAAATATGCATAGTTATCTAGAAAATATGCATGCAATAAAAAAGATTTACAATATTTTTTTATTTACAAAAATACTTACAATATTATAAATAAGAACCTGGTAACCACTATTTTTTCCATGGTTACTTTAAATTTTTGAAAAATTTCCTTTCCAATAGTACCTTTAACGTTTTGACACAATGACTCAAATTCTTTTATTAAAACTGTACTCTCTAACAATGATAATTTGGAAGATTCTAATTGAGTTATAATTTTCTGAACAAAACTATAATTTGATTTTATGAATGACGGATGCTGTTGGAGGATGTTATTTTGGAAGGCTTGCTTAGCTTCCAATAAAGATTGGCAACTATCATCCGTTAAAAGTTTAATTATTTTTTTTAATCAACAAAATGATCAGCATAGAAATTAGCTGCTTCCAACCATGTTCCCCAACGTGTTAAAATGGGTTGCGGTGGCAGTGGAACAGCAGGAATCATATCCCTGTAACATTGTCTTCTTACAGGTGATTTCAGGAATACCTTTTTGATGCTCTCTATTAAGCTGTTAACTAGTGGAAATTTTTTTCTTACTTCCTACGCAACTCTGTTTATTCCATGCGCAAAACAAGTGACATGTATTAAGTTTGGATAAAATATTTTTAAATTTTGTCCTGCTTTCACCATATATGGTGCGGCATCAGATAAAATAAGCAATAATTTATCATTAGGCACAGCAGCAGGAAGAAAAAAGTTTGCTAATGCTTAGAGCGTTGGTTTTTTCCAAGAAACCAAATTTCCAAATGTTGTTACGAAATATTCAAGAATAAATAAAATAAAAGTTTAACTTTAACACCCTGTATTTCGGATATTATCAACTTTCGTACTAAGGTAAGTTAGCTTAAGTTGACCTATTTTAACCTCAGGAATCTAAGGTTAAGCTATGGCGCATTCTTTACCAAACACCCTGTATATTGATTACCGTTCATTAATAAGGAAATTTCCACCGATACCGTAAGTATTCGATCAATCACAGTTTAAAGTTTTCTTAGTGTAATTTAAAGCCGAGATGCTCGAGAGGTGAAATACATGAGACATTTTCGCCTTTAATAAAATTGGGACTTTAATGAGAAACGTGCAAATTTGCACTTCGGCATGAATGACTTCCTTTCCTTGCCGCCTCTTTCCCGCACAACCGCGCATACATACACGCCGGCCGCGCAAACGAAACATTTTCATTGCGAAGGAAAATATGTCTGGGGATTTGGTTGATTAAAGGGTTTTGCGCTATTTATTTGTTTTATGTATATGTGGAAATTAGTATAAGCGATATATATTCTCCTTTGAGTAGAGAAAATAATGGAGCTCTTTGGTTAAAATAAATACTGATATATAAAATAACGAATAGCTCTGCTTTTCATCGAGGAAAAATGTTCTGTATTCTGCGTTTATAACAAGAAACGTAGCTATGCTATATATTTGCGTCAGGTAAACATGAATTTAATTTCAAGCTTAAAATATTTCTTATTATCTGCAATGTGGGTTTTAAAACGAAAATAGGTTTAAACGATTCTTTTATTAAAATTCACAATCAGGGAGTTACTGAACAACATATGTATTATTTTTTGAAAATTACATTTAAAAACAATAAAATAATATTTCAATGATTATAGATAATATCAAATTAAACTAAATTAATATTATGACCATCTTGATATTTAAAGCAAACAATTTATTGGAGGCATAATTCTGTATTAAATAGCCACACAAACACTACTGGGAATATTTGCTGGGTCTAACTTAGCCATGGTGACACCAGAACTAATATTCTCAGAAGATTAATACAATTCTACCACCTAGAGAACAAAATTATTATTCACTGATGGATCTATACTATTACTCTGGGCTAATTAGCAAAATACAAGGAAAAGTTATTTACCAGCAATTTTATTGCTGGAATCGAATCTTATTATTGTATGTATTAATAATATAGGTATGCAAAGTCCGCAGATAGTGTGCTACTTTTTTTATAAACAAAATGGCGCCCGAAAATCGTGTTTTTTTCAATTTTTGCTCTATAACTCCAAAGATTTTAACTTTACACCAAAAACGCTCAAATAAAAATTCTCCGCAATTAAATTCTGCGTAGAGACGTGTTTTCCCCGGTTCACTTCGACGAAAACTTTCCCCGGAAAAAGCGGGTTTTTCCAACAAAATCTTTAATTTTCAACTAAAACTTTAGATAAGTAATTGTCAATCAATAATTAAATAACTTGGTAATGTAAAAGCCCTTTTTGTATGGATTATACTTCCAGAAGCCGATGAAAATTGAATGAACAGTTTAGCAACAATTGAATTGTTAATTAAAAATTTACGGTCGCTATAATAACCACAATAATTATGATGCATAAGAATAACTATGATTTTTTCATTAAAAGACACTATACCTATCTAACATACTTTACAGAATTGAAATTGGACTATTTAAGCGGCCTCAGGAATATTTTAAAATTATAAACAATTTTTTGGCTTATAAACAAATAGAATATCTCGAGAAATATTAAACTAAATTAAATTGTGAAAACGGTATTCGAGAAACAGTAGTAGGATGCTTCTTTTAAAAGAAAAAACGTTTAATTATGACGAGTGGTTCCTGAGATACAACCGGTGAAAGTTGATCGGAATTTACGGCAAAGATATAAACAATAGGATCATAATTTTCAAACCATCACCTTTTTATTTTTGTCCTTTTTCTCCACACCAATTTTCATATCTTTAAAATACTCATAACATATATTATTATAATAAAAACTATCGATAATACGTGTGAAAATTGCCAAAAATAGCAAAATTCCAGTCAAAAATTAGGTTGGAGAAAATGTAACCCTCAGAGTTCAAAATCGGTATACGTTAAAAAAATGCATTTTCTCGGCTTCCCATTGAGCAATTTCCTTCATTCTTTTTTTGTTCCCTAATAACTCGAGTAGAGCCATCGAACTAATGCATTATTAAATGTCAAACTTGCTTTTGTTTTGTTATAATAGGTTAATTTATTTATAAGAACAGAAAACTACATATTTTTTCCAGTTGTAGGCTTTTTTTTTAGATAAACTTACTACAAGTGTACCTTTTAAAGTTAAAAACATAAATATTCTCATTTGAAAGCTGTATAATTATTTAAACAATTTTTATTTAAACAAATTAAAATTTTGTGTTATAATAAATAAATTAAATTATTATAACAAAACAAAAGCAAGTCTGACATTTAATAATGCGTTAGTTCGATGGCTCTACTCGAGTTACTTGGGAACAAAAAAAGAATGAAGGAAATTGCTCCATGGGAAGCCGAGAAAATGCATTTTTTTAACGTATACCGATTTTGAACTTTGAGGGTTACATTTTCTCCAACCTAACTTTTGATTGGAATTTTGCTATTTTTGGCAATTTTCACACGTATTATCGATAGTTTTTATTAAAATAATATATGTTATGAGTATTTTAAGGATATGAAAATTGGTGTGGAGAAAGAGGGCAAAAATAAAAAGGCGACTGTTTGAAAATTATGATCCTATTGTTTATATCTGTGCCGTAAATTCCGGTCAACTTTGACCGGTTGTATCTCAGGAACTACTCATCAAAATTAAACGTTTTTTCCTTTGAAAGAAGCGTCCTGCCGCTGTCTTTCGAATATTGTTTTTACAATTTAATTTAATTTAATGTTTTCCGAGATATTCTATTTGTTTATAAGCCAAAAAATTCTTTATAATTTTAAAATATTCCTGAGGCCGCTTAAATAGTCCAATTTTAATTCTGTAAAGTACATTAGATAGGTATAGTGTCTTTTTATAAAAAAATCATAGTTATTTTTATGCATCATAATTATTGTCGTTATTATAGCGACCGTAAATTTTTAATTAACAATTCAATTGTTGCTAAACTGTTCATTCAATTTCCATCGGCTTCTGGAATTATAATCCATACGAAAAGGGCTTTTACATTACCAAGTTATTTAATTATCGATTAACAATTACTTATCTAAAATTTTAGTTGAAAATTAAAGATTTTGTTGGAAAAGCCAGCTTTTTCCTGGGAAAGTTTTCGTCGAAGTGAATCGGGGAAAACACGTCTCTATGCAGAATTTAATTGCGGTGAATTTTTATTTGGATGTTTTTGGTGTAAACTTAAAATATTTGAAGTTATAGAGCAAAAATTGAAAAAAACACGATTTTCGGGCGCCATTTTGTTTATAAAAAAAGTAGCACACTATCTGCCTATATTATTAATATATACAATCATAAGATTCGATTCCAGCAATAAAACTGCTGGTAAATAACTTTTCCCAAAAATGGCCTATTCTCCGATAATCAGCCCAGACTATATATCAAAATAGAGATGCACTAGAAATAAACAAACCAAGACACGTTGAATGTTACAAGGTGTAGGTACTCCCAAATCATGATTTATAAAGTTTATACATTGTAAATCATGATTTCGGAGTGCTTCTTGTAACATAAAACGTGTCTTGGTTTGTTTATTTCTAGTGCATCTTTATATTTTGATTTTAGTATAAAACTATCCATGGTAGGTACTTAATCAGGGGTCTTTGGGAAACGTAATTTTAGCAAATATTATAGCCTCTTATTTAAGTGCCATCTCCGCGACGGATGTTGGCAATCATCAGACTTTTCTGATTTTAAATGCTGCTGCTCTAAATAGTTCGATTGATGTGCATCCGTACCATTCCCTCAAGTTACGCAACCATGAGATTCTTCTCCTTCCTACACTTCTCTTGCTCTGAATTTTCCCTTGTATAATTAATTGAAGTATGTTGTATCTCTCATTACGCATAACATGCCCCAGATATTGCAGCTTTCGTGTCTTGACGGTTTCCAATATTTCCATTCTTTTGTTGACTCTTCTCATGACTTCGTTGTTTGTTACATGCTCGGTCCTTAATATCTTCAGGATTCTTCTATACAGGGGCGTAACAGAGGCTCCAGCAGAATAAAGCTTACGGGGGTGGCCCCAATATGTCAGGGTCCCCATCTTGTCGTCTAATAAATATATGTAAACATGTGTTATTGTTATATTATTTTGCGCATACATGCGCAACGTTTTTTAAGCAATGCAGTATTGAAAATGAAGTTGCCCATCAGATAGATACAATGTATCGTATCGTATGTATGTATTGTATGTATTAATAAAATTGTAGATATATTCGCTGATAGTAGTGCACGAAGAAAATTGTTCATCTCATAGAATAATACTATGTAATAATGAATTCGTTTATTAATGTTCTTTCTATTTTATTCTATACCAATAAAGATGAAAAATGTAAGTTGTCCTAAACAGTGCATGAATACAGTAATAGCCTAGTAAATTGTTTTGGAGTGTAATTATCAGCGTCACGACGTATTTGCTAGGCAACTTGGATTTAGATTCTACTTATCGTCCACTTCAAAGTTGAAGTTGTGCCGTTGGTTGCTTTCAACTGGGGGGTGAAAGTCACCCCACCCCTTCTCGGGGATGAAAAATATACGTTTAAAATAAGTCTGGAAATGGATAGATTAACTAATTATGAGCAGCTTTTGTTCTATAGAGCTTCTTTATCTAAGTCAATTCTTTTCAAGTGACTTGTGAGTGCAAATTTTTATTTTTCAACAAAACAAACCACGTATTCAGGCGGTTTTTCGCAAATATCTCAGAAAATAAGTATTTTATCGAATTAAATATTTTCGAAAAATTATCGAAATAATATTATTAGCAAAAATGTAGCTTATAAAAAACAAAAAAAAAATGGTGTACATATTCATGAAGTCTATCGACACAGTAAAAGGAAAGTTGTAGCTAATTAAAATATTCGTTCAATTTCAAATCGAATATTTCAACATGAAATAACCAATAAACGAAGCACTTTTCAGGGAAAACCCATTAAAACTTTTTTTATGTTTAAAAATGAGCTTCATTTCTATTCTAGCATCAAAACTAAGCGAGTTACGCTCAAAGTTGGCCCCTTTTTTGCAAAAAAAGAAGTGAAGTTCTTATTTTTGAAAAAAAAATTAGTTTTATTATATTAAACTTCATATATCATAAAAAAATTTCATGCCCCCCATATTTTAGTTTTATTTTGTTTTTCTGTAAAACAAAAATTGTTTAAGATATGGCTGTTCACAATTTGCATACACTCATAATGATTCTTTAGAGCCCTTTCAAATAAAACCCATTCAAAAACAAACACTTTCAACCGGTGAAACTTACAGGTCATTTAAAAAAAAGTTAAGTAATTTTTAAAGCGGCAATGATTAGTTTCATTTGAGGTGCTAAATAGGGGGAGATTTTCACAATTTTTGTTTATCAAAAAAAAAAAGACTTAAACTGTATTTTGAGCGTAACTCGCTTAGTTTTGATGATAGAAACTTTTATAAAAAGTAAAAATACCTAAAACTTATTTTAAACATTTAAAAAGTTTTAATGAGTTTTCCCCGAAAATGCTCCATTTTTTGGTTATTTAATGTTGAAATATTCGATTTGGAATTTGACAAATAAGAACAATTCTTCATGAGCTACAAATTTGCATTTACTTGGTCGATAGACTTCATTTTTGTATAAGCTACATTTTTGCTACTTACTTACGAATACTTACTTTTTGAGTTATATGCGAAAACGCGCCTGAAAACATGGTTTTCTGTTGAACAATGTTAAACATTTTCACTCGTAAATAACTCGAAAAGTAGTATTGACTGGACCACTTCGGTGATGAAATTGAAAATTACATGATATCGCCGTATTTCACGTTCATTTACTGGGCTATAACACATAAAAGTTTTTGTGACACATGTGGCATTTAGTAATTTTTTCAAGGGGGCCCCATTTCCAATTCTGCGGGGGGGCCCCCGACAGATTTTGTTACGCCACTGCTTCTATACACCCACAGTTCAAATGCTTCCAACTTTTTAGCAGTCGACGCGTTAAGTGTCCATGCTTATATCCGGTAAAGCAGAGTCGAGAAAATATAACACTTTGCCAGCTTAACTCGCAAGTCTAATTTCAGTTCTCTTGCACAAAGTACCTTTCTCATTTTATTGAAGTTTGTTTGTGCTTTCTCTATTCGAACGTTGATTTCTTTGGAGTAGTCGTTTGTGTGATTATTTATTGTGCCAAGATAGTTGTAGTTTTCAACTTGTTCTAAAGTTTTACCGTTAATTGTCAGGCTTTCATCATTATTTTGGGTCTTTGATATCCTCATAAATTTAGTTTTCTTGATGTTTATTGATAATCCATATTCTTCTCCATACTCAACTATCTTGTTCATTAGTTTTTGGAGGTCTTGGAAGTTGTCCGCTATTATGATAGTATCGTCCGCATATCTAATGCTGTTAATTGGCGTTCCATTGACCTTTTGGTCCAAGAGCTGTGAGACATTTTTGAGTAGGTATTTTAGGCAACCTGAAAATTTTTCAGCTGACTATTCCATGATAGCCTAATACAAAAATGCCGGTCTGGCTGGAGGGTAGCGGTTATTTTCCCCAAAAATCCCCCCCAAAGTTAAACAAAAGGGTAAAAATTGTTATTACAAAAAATATCATTGACGTGACTTTAAAGTAAATTTATATATTCAAATATAAAGAAAATAAACAGGCCATGCGATTTAAGGGCGATTTTAACTCTGCAAGATACTTGCATGGGCGCCCCAGGATTATTTTCAGGGGATGCATCTGCTTCAGAAGATTTCATCTGAATCTGTACATACTATTAAGAAGTATATAATATACAACTATACATGCATAGCTATGTATGTACATTCCTTCCGGACAGGGAGGTGCAATTGTTATTTGACAGGGTATTTTTTAATAATAAAAATAAATATTCTAAAAAAGACAGGTTTTTTTTTGGTGAAATTTTCCAATTGTCAGGTGATCAAAAAAATTACGCGTGAATATAAATGAAAAGCGCTATAGGACAGCAGCAGTGTGAGAAAGATCGTATACCGATAGCTGTTTGCGTCCTCTGTTGTAGCTGAGCGAGTCCGTTCGCAGGAGAAAAATCACATAACCTGGCCATATCCATGTTGTTGTTTCTCGAAACGTTAGAGTAATTATTATATATTATAGTTTTTTAAGTAACTTTTTCTTAATTAAAGAAAAATAATACGTATTGTAGCGTGATTAGTGTAATTACTTCTAATTACAATAAAACTAGCGGTTCGTAATTTATATACGACTTTATTTTTTATTTATACAAGTTTACTTTACAAACTTTAGCTTAAGACTAAACTCTATTCACAAAAATTATGCCTTATATATCCTAGTCGTTATTCTCGATCATTCCGGGCTAAGCCAGCTCTCCGACTATCGTGTGACCTTCCAACAACCGCGCATCGGTTCCACGTATAGCGTGCTTCGCTCTAGACTTTTCTCGGCTTACGCCTTGCGGCTGGTGACTCATTGTTTTGCTACATTGCTCCCCTCTTAAGATCTGAGCGTCCCGATCAGCAACTCTAGATGAAGGCCCAGGATGGCGGAATCTACACGACTCTCCAGCTTTGCATACACCCTTCAAGAAGAAATAACAGTCTACTGTCTTTGAAGGATCCGACATCTTCGGGTTCATGCAACACACAGTAATTCGTACGCCAGTTTCTCTGAAGACCACTTCAAGCATGCTTCTCACAATCTTCCAATCCAGATTTTCTACTGCATGGCCTATTTTTGGTAAAGCCAAATCTTTGATGTCATAATTACACACGATTTTCTTCAAATTACATAGAGCACGCCATATGTTCTCATAGCTTGGCGTGTCCGTATAAGACTTCCTGGTCACCATATACAGCAAAGATCGAGGACCATCTTCCAATCGCAGTACTCTTCCAATTTTAGGCTGCTGATTTCTTAACTCGTCCAGGCGGCCGAACTTTCTATTGAATACGGACGAGATTCCTTTAGTCATCTCGAGGTCTTGGGCAACACAGTGGGCTAGAGAGACGTTTTCTGGAACACCAAACAGATCTTGCTGAACTTCTGTGGTCACGCCGAATCTAGCACTCTTTCTTTCTGCGTAATTTGACATAAATTCCTTAAAACTTGGCTGTGGTGCATCTTTCATCTCCTGTTGGAGGACTCGGGCTTCCTCTGTTTCATTTGAGCCAGCATATGGTGCGAGACGATTTATGTGAATAACTTTTGGTTTACCGTTTGGCAACTTCTTAATTCTGTATACTACGTCATTTATTTTCTTCTTAACTTCATACGGACCTTCCCATTGTCTTTGCAGTTTAGGACACAGGCCTCGACGACGTTGTGGATTATAAAGCCAGACAAGATCACCTACTTCGAAGCTTTCATTCTTACAGCGAGAATCATATTGATCTTTCATTCTGTCACTGGCTATCTGGATGTGTTGTCGGGCAAGTTCATGAATGTTGTTCATTCGTAACTTCAGGCGGTCTACGTATTCTTCGCCTGCAACATATTCCTCGGAAGGTCTGCAGCCAAACTCTAGGTCGCAGGGCAAACGAATTTCACGACCCAACATCAGGCAGGTTGGTGTTTGACCTGTAGTTTCATTCCCGGCCGAGCGGTAGGCCATCAGGAATAAATGAATGTGTTGGTCCCAATCTCGCTGATGTTCAGATACAACTTTGGACAAGTGTTTACCCATCGTTCGGTTCATCCTCTCGACCATCCCATCTGATTGAGGATGCAGGGGTGTTGTTCTAGTCTTATTGACACCAATCAATTTACAAACGTTTTGGAAAAGAGCTGACTCAAAGTTTCGCCCTTGGTCGGAGTGGATCTCCAAGGGAACACCAAATCGGCTGAAGAATTCTTTAACAAGTACCTCTGCAACGGTAGCAGCTTCTTGATTTGGTAATGCATAGGCCTCGGTCCATTTCGTAAAATAATCCATGGCTACCAGGATGTATTTATTTCCAGCATCAGTTTCTGGAAATGGACCTGCAATGTCGATTGCTACTCTTTCCATAGGACTGCCAACATTGTACTGTCTCATGGGTGCTCTCTTTTTACCAACTGGACCATTACCGGATGCACACAGTTCACATTTCTGGCACCATCTTCTTACATCATCTTTACAGTTCACCCAATAGAACCGTTCTCGAACCTTTTGCAGAGTCTTCGTAATACCAAAGTGTCCACCTGATGTACCGTCATGCAACTGACGCAATACTTCTGACACTTTACTTTTAGGTACAATCAACTGAAGCTTAGATTCTGTACCATCATCGTTCTCAAAGGTTCTGTACAGAAGATCATCTTTTAGTATCAGGCAATTCCATTGGCTCCAGTAGGCCTTGACTTCCGGACTACATGCACTAATGTTTTGCCAACTAGGTCTCTCACCTCGACGCATCCAATCCAATACTCTTTTTATACATGGATCGTCTTCTTGGGCTTCTTGTAACTGTTGTGGCTGCCATTGCTCATTAACGACGGTAGTTCGTCTCACAGGGCAAAGCTGTTCATCTACTTTAAGCCGGTGATTACAACTTTCACTGCATGGCCGTATCGAGGAAGCATCTGTATTTGAACCAACTCTTCCAGCCCTCTTCATGCGTCTCTTCGGCATCGTGTCACGAATCACCCTCCGTACCATTTCCACCAAACGTTCATCTTTTCTCTTATCGCCTTTTTCCACGGTTATTACTCGATTGTTTCGTGAAGCTTGGCTAGCTGCTTCGTGTTCCAAGGCAATAGCAAGTGCTTCATCTAAAACTTTCGGTCTTGCTAGTCGTAAAGCTTTCTGTAGTTCATTATCTTTCAGCCCATTGACGAAGGTATCTACTGCAATTTCTTCTAAAACGCTGTCTGGCACCTCTGGATAAGCCAACCGCACCACACGAGCCACATCTGCTTCAAATTCTTGCAGATTCTCACTTGCTCGTTGACTTCTACTTCGCAGTTGTGCTTTGTATACTTGTTGTAGATGGGCATCTCCATAGCGTTTTTCTAGACGAGTGAACAAGGTCTGGTAACAATTTTCTTGACCCTTGGGAATTGACCTTAATATATCTGCAGCATCACCTCGTAAAGCAGCAGTCAAGGAAACAGCCTTTTCTTGTTCGCTCCAATGATTGGCGGTCGCAATAGCTTCAAACTGTCTAAGATATATGGACCAAGAGGAC
The DNA here is from genome assembly GCF_917563875.1 of Diabrotica virgifera virgifera. Taxonomy (NCBI): domain Eukaryota; kingdom Metazoa; phylum Arthropoda; class Insecta; order Coleoptera; family Chrysomelidae; genus Diabrotica; species Diabrotica virgifera. Next base: position 179,951,002 of record NC_065449.1, on the reverse strand, counting down.
TTTCCATCAAATGGTGGTAATTTGAATCTCATATTATGCGACGTTTCGTCTCTCGGTAGTTCATCTTTCACTAAAGGATCTAACGTTGCTGCATTAACTGATGGTTGTACTTTTGTATCGGTTATCCTGCTCTCTAGCTGTTTGATCTTTTCTTCTACGGTCTCTACACTTTTCTGCATCTTATCGAATGTTCTAGAAACTTCTTCAAATTTCTCATTGTTCTGTTTACAAACTTCTTTTAGTTTTTCGTTGTTTTGCCTACAGACCTCTTTAATTATTTGAGAAGTCTCATCGAATCTTTTAGCAACATTTTCGAATTTCTCGTCGCTTTTTCTACTAACTTCTTCAAGTTTCTCGTCGCTTCTTCTAATAACTTCTTCAAGTTTCTCGTTGTTCTGTCTAGAAGTTTCATCGATCTTTTGAGAAACACTTTCAAATTTCTCGTTGCTTATCTTAGAAGTTTCATCGATCGTTTCAGAAACAGTTTTTAATTTCGATAAGATTACTTGTTCTGCTGACTGGAAGTGGAACGTCTTTGGGTCTTCTCCGTTCTTCGTGAGGACATCCTCGAGTCGTGCTTGTAGGACTATCTTGAGCCCACTGCTGTCCAGATCCCGTTCCTCGAGCTGTTCACGGAGCTGTTTTACTGTAAGTTCTTGTAGCAACATCTTTGGTCGGCACACACGTACTTTCCAAAATGTCTTTTAACAGTCTTTCCGAATACCGAACAATCAACGCACTTTAACTATTCCCGACGAATAAAGTTCAAAAGTCTTTTAAAGTCTCTCTGTAATTCACTTATTTATATCGCACTAAGTTAACCGAACACCGACACCAACTGTAGCGTGATTAGTGTAATTACTTCTAATTACAATAAAACTAGCGGTTCGTAATTTATATACGACTTTATTTTTTATTTATACAAGTTTACTTTACAAACTTTAGCTTAAGACTAAACTCTATTCACAAAAATTATGCCTTATATATCCTAGTCGTTATTCTCGATCATTCCGGGCTAAGCCAGCTCTCCGACTATCGTGTGACCTTCCAACAACCGCGCATCGGTTCCACGTATAGCGTGCTTCGCTCTAGACTTTTCTCGGCTTACGCCTTGCGGCTGGTGACTCATTGTTTTGCTACAGTATTTTACAATAGACTTTTCAAATATGATAGAAAAAGACAAATTTATTATTATAAATATATAGGTAGAAAAGTATAAAACTATAAACTAAATTATTTCTGTGTCCGAGTCTTGTACTTCTTCTTCAAACTCCTCATCTGAGCCTTAATATTCATTCTCTTCCTCTTCGTCAGACTCCCCTCGAGACTCAGATTCCTCTTCTACATGATCTGTAAATAGTTGTATCATTAATTAGTTTAGTTGCTACGTATTCTCCGTCCTTTTATACGGAGTCGAAGCCTGGACAATCACATGCTCATCTGAAGAAAGACTTACCGTTGTTGAGATGTGGAGTTATCGAATACGTAACAAACACGGAAACATTAAGAAAGATGAAAAAGGCAAAAGAAATACTCAACACTATGAAGGAAAGAAACATGAGCTACTTTGGTCATATACTAAGAAATAAAAAACGTGATGTGATTGGTTATATAAGGAAAAGTATTAAGCATTGGTTATATAAGTAAGAATACGTAGCAACTCAATCAATTAACCACTAATTAATTTTTCATTAATTCTAAATACATATTACAACTATTTACAGATCAGGTAGAAGAATCTAAGTATCGAGGGGAGTCTGATGAAGAAGAAGAGAATGTATATTTATTTTAGCTCATTTTTCTTTCCTTCACAGTGTTGAGTATTTCTTATTTTGCCTTTTTCATCTTTCTTAATGTTTCCCTGTGTGTTAAGTGTTGTGTGCATGATATTTTTTACATTATTCGATAACACCACATCTCAACAATGGCAAGTCTTTCTTCAGATGCGCCCGTGATTGTCCAGGCTTCGACTCTGTATAAAAGGACAGAGAATACGTAGCAACTTAATTAATTAATCACAGATTATTTTTAATTAATTCTAAATACATATTACAAGTATTTACAGATCATGTAGAAGAGGAATCTGAGTCTCGAGGAGAGTCTGACGAAGAAGATGAGAATGAACATTTAAGCTCCGATTAGAAATTTGAAGAAGAAGTACAAGATTCGGACACAGAATTAATTTAGTTTATAGTTTTATACTTTTCTACCTATATATTTATAATAATAAATTTGTCTTTTTCTATCATATTTGCAAAATCTATTGTCTAATAGACATATATAGTACGTATTATTTTTCTTTAATTAAGAAAAAGTTACTTGAAAAACTATAATATATAATAATTACTCTAACGTTTCGAGAAACAACAACATGGATATCGCCAGGTTATGTGATTTTTCTCGAGCGAACGGACTCGCTCAGCTACAACAGAGGACGCAAACAGCTATCGGTATAAGCTCTTTCTCACACTGCTGCTTACCTATAGTGGTTTCATTTATATGCACGCGTAATTTGTTTGATCACATGGCAATTGGATAATGTCACCAAAAAAAACGTGTCTTTTTTAGAATATTTATATTTAAAATTAAAAAATACCCTGCCAAAATAACAATTGCACCTCCCTGTCCGGAAGGAATGTACATAGGTATGCATGTATAATTGTATATTTTATACTCATTAATAGTATGTACAGATTCAGATGAAATCTTCTGAAGTTCAGATGCACCCCCTGAAAATAATCCTGGGGCGCCCATGCAAGTATCTTGCAGAGTTAAAATCGCCCTCAAATCGCCTTGTCTGTTTATTTTCTTTATATTTGAATATTTAAATTTACTTTCAAGTCATATCAATGATATTTTTTTGTAAAAAAATTTTTACTCTTTTTTTAAATTTGGGGGGGATTTTTGGGGAAAATAACCGCTACCCTCCAGCCAGACCGGCATTTTTGTATTAGGCTATCATAGAAGAGTCACCTGAAAAATTTTCAGGTTGCCTAAAATACCTACTCAAAAATGTCTCACAGCTCTTATACTATTTATTCCTTCTGTTTCTCCCTCAAGAGCTCTTTTCATCATTTCTTCAGAGTCTTATAGCCTAGGTGAATATATAACTGAGGTCCAGGCTCGAGTTTTTGCTTTGGTCTATATTGATGAAATCACAGACGCAGACCCCAAACCAAAGAGAACCAACATTAATACATATAACCAAGCGGCTATTCGGGCAGTAAAGAACTCACTCACCAAATCAAAACTGGTAAGGAACTGCAAACAACTCCTCAACCTCCTGGCAAAAGAACCGTCTTTAATACAAGTGCCGGGTCAGGAAGGGGTTCATGGCAATGAACGAGCAGATCTGTTGGTAAAACAAGGTTCGAGAAAAACCTTTGTAGGCCCAGAAACTTGCTGTGGTATCACCAAAGATGCTACGAAACCGACTTTCAGAAGTGGCCGATAAGGAATCATCAAAAGACATGGGAAGCCACTCATGGGCAAAATCCAGACTAACAAAAAAATCAAGGATATCGATTTTTTGATTGAACAAAACTCTCGAACAATTTGATGGACTTCAATTAACGAGATGTCAAAACGGTCATTGTAATGGTGACTGGGCATTGCCCTTTACGAAACCACCTATACGAAAAAGAGACTGCCATACACGTCACGTGTCATTGCAATGTGCTAAGTGATGTTAGGCAGGAGTCCACTGGTCAACTGTAATTTGAACCAGAAGAGATCTTAAAGTGACAATAAGAAAACTGTTGGTCTTCCTGGAGGTCACAGGACATATTAGAGTTTAAGAAAAAAGACATGGTATGGTACAAAGGCATTACGACCAAGTGCCAGAACTAACGAGTCTTGCCTGATTTAGGAAAAAGAAGATACACGGACCGCGCAAACGAAACATTTTCATTGCGAAGGAAAGTTCAAAAATTGCAAACGAAAGCTTGCAAATTTTGATTTTTGTCGATAGGACACTCGGATCAGAAGATATTAAATTTTTACTGTCGAGTAGATACAAATTTTATTTAAATTTATTTCGCGCGCGTATCTGATATTCAAAATCGTCGGTCGCTTCAAGCGTTGTTGTTGAGAGAACGTTTCGTTCTATACAAAAAGTGCTAATAAACAGTTTGTTCAAAATGATCTTAAAATATTTTGTTTGTTCAAAATATTTTTTTCAAAAATGAATAACCATTTTCAATTTCGTTGCAACACGACACTACAGCCGCATCATATTCTAGTACAATCAGAGAGTGCTGCAAGCACTTCTACCGGTTTCTAAACTTATTAGTCTCTCATCAGAAGGCACATATGCTGCTCTCTCTGATCCAACCAGGACAAACCCCGGCGTGCAGTCACGCATTGCAACGAACGAAATGGCATGGATGCCCTAGCGGCAACTGCTAGCAAAAGACTAAGTTTTCAATCTAATAGTACAAAAAATATTTTTTGTTTGAAACATTTTTTTCTACGTCGTACAAATTCTTGGTAAAACGATGTTTTCCGTTTTCCCTCTTCGAGGTGGGACTTTAGGGGGAAGGCTAGGGGTAGGAGTGGCAAACTTTTTTGCATCTTTTTGGGTCTCAAAATTAACATTTTCAGCAAAATTCAGTTTCATTTTTAGAGGTGAAATGTCTGGCGACCGGACTATAAAAGCTTCTTCTATTAAAATACATCATGCGAGAGTTACTCTTCTTCTTCTTCTTCGTCCTTTTTGTATGTAGACTTTAAAGCATGTTTGTTCTTCAATATTAGCCTCCTAAATAGTTTAAATTGTCACACTATCTTTTTCTTATTCTGCCAATACTTCTTCGTCCAGTTGGTGACTTATCTCGTGCTATTCGTACTATCCTATCCTCTGTCATTCTACTAATGTGTTCGTTCAACTCCTGTTTCCGTTTTTTCATCGATCCATTTATATCTTCTACGTTGCATGATCTTATGTTTTCGCTTCTCTCCCTATCAAACAGACTTTTTCCTGATATTCGTCGAAGTATTTTCATCTCTGTTGTTTCTAGCAGTCGTCTCGTTTTAGATGTGTCAGGTCTTGTCTCCGCCGGGTATGTCAATAAGGTATAATTGCTGCTTTATAGATTCTTGATTTTGTGTCTTGTCTTAGGTGTTTGTTCTTCCAGATTGTGTCATTAAGAGATTCCGCCGCTTTACTTGCTTTTAAGCTTTGTTGTCGTACTTCCTGTTCAACATCTCCGTAAATGGTTATATCTATTCCCAGAGATCTAAACCTTGCTTCCTGCTTCATTATTTTTTCAACAATTTCGATTTTACATCGTAATGGGTATTTAGATGTTTGGCTGTTGTATTGAAGATGTGTGTTAATCGTCTTCTGTCTCGGCGATTAATGCGGCGTCTTCTGCATAACATAATATTTGGATTTCTTTGTGCCCAATTCTGTAACTATGACCTTTACGAACTGCTTCTATTATTTCGTCCATTATTATATTAAAAAGCAGTGGGCTTAACGAGTCACCTTGTCTGACTCCGCTTTGTACTGGTATAAACTGTGTTAGTTTTCCATTTATATTTGTCTGTATTCGATTATGGAAGTATGGGCCATTCAACGAATATACGACTCTCTTAGATTATCTCGACAACGAATATTTTACTGTGCAAGATAAGAAGTACGAAAGTATATGGATCTAATAATTATTCCGATAAACAACAATGTAAATTTCAATTTACTTTCGTTCTTCATATTTTGCACAGTAAAATATTCGTTGTCGAGATAATCCGATAAAGCGAGTCGTATATTTGTTGAATGACCCATAGATGTTTTCGATGGTTTGTATAATATTGATTGGTATGTTTCTTCTATACAGTAAGGTTCAAAACAAACGGAACACGCTGCAGCGCTACGCTGTGGATCCACAAAGTAGTTTCCGATGATTGGCCGTGGGTTCTTATGTGGAGTGGACGATCCATCCCAGACGAGCGACTGTGGCTGGCCACTGTCGCTCGTCTGGGATTGCATGGGAATTTACGGCTAATTATCGGAAACTACTTTGTGGATCCACAGCGTAGCGCTGTAGCGTGGTCGGTCTGTTTTGAACCTAAGTGTGAGACGTCTTCGACTTGGATGCGATCGAAATCCTTTAGTCCAGGGCGCATCTGTTTTGAGATGGACGTTGAGAGGTGACTCAAATTTTTTTATAGAAATTGCTTGAAAATAACTCAAATAATAATATTTGGGATATCCTCCCTCTCAAAATGGTCCGGAACATTGTTTAAATAATCAAAATGTCAAAATATGAAGGAAAAATTCGATTTTTTTATTGGTTTTTGGATTATAACTTTAAAACTATGTTGGTCTGTGTCCATTGAACTGGCAAGAACCACAAGTTCTTAACGAGCAGGGAACCATGTCGCCCTTTGAGCACTCCTAACACATTTCATCTTGTAACATCGACTTGGAGTCGCTATAAATACCACTTAATTATTATGTAAACCATAAATATCGATGTAACCTTTTTCAAAAAGTTGCTAGTTTCTTGTACGAAGCAGATGATTGCTGATGATGATCTGATTCAGATTGAAAACGTTTTGCAAATCCTTTTGGAGTACTTTTATGTTTTTTAATAAAACTTTTTATACCAATATACAAAAGAAGTTTTACTTCTGTATGGTTTTTTTTTAACTATGGTATACAGCCAGCTACGGGGACTTTCCCATTGATTTTGTTAAAACTATTCATTTCTGAGAAAAGTTGTACTGACATAAAAGTTGCGTAATTAAATTTCCTACAATATAGAATTGGTTAAAAATTTAAAAAATAGTCACCCTTGTTGCAAAATAGCAATAATTGCGAGAAAAAAAACCATACAAAAACAAGCATTCGCATTTTACGTTTTTCAACCATTTATGCTACACTTAGGACCTTCATATTTTACCCAGAAAAACTTTATGATACAGTAAATTAACACTGTAAATTTCATTAAGATCGGTTTAATAGATTTTGCAAAATAAATTTTGCAATCCAGCTTTCGCAAAAAAAATTCATTTTTTAAAATGTTGCAGAACTGAAAATAAAGCAGATAGCAAGTTGAATTTTTTTTGCTTATAGAAGTGAACTGTACCTTTCATTTGCAATTTGCAAAATTAAAATCGATTAATTACCACGGCGTCAGGAAATTTTTTAAATAAACATTAATTTTTGCTGCTACGCGCAGGCCAGCGGTGTTCGATTCACACAAGTTGATTTCCACCAAAATTTCTTCCTAAAATCTTTATCTAATATATTATTTTCTTACTCTATATTTTGTTGTATTTTAATATTTTAATTCCACAAAAATCAAACTAATTTTATTATTGTTTGTGAAATATTGTTTAAACAATTGCATATGTTTAAAAATAATAAACTTTTATTCTCTAAGTTAAAATATTTGAACAAAGAAAGTTTTTGCTAAAAAAGGTGTTATTTCAAAGGATAGAGTATGTGTTTTTATTTTGCAATAAACAAATTTATTTATTTATATCGAAATGTAATAAAAATTAAAATGTATCAATCATTATCAAAGGTCATTTAGACAAGGCGGAAACGGCGGGTTCGTTGGGAAAAATATTCCCATGAGATTTTTTTGCATAATCACATTCGTGAGACATCCCAGAATAAGGTTCAAGAAGTCGCCCACGTGAAAAGTGGGCCAAACAAATACGGCGTCTACGCAGAATCTTCCGGATCTGAATCCTTGTTGTTCATCTGATAAAATTGTTAGTTTATTGATTTTGTTTTGTTGGTTAGGACTTTTGTGGGTAGTGCGGTGTTCAGTAGATTTATACCTTTATAATTGTTGGGGGCTTCTTTGTCTCATTTCTTGAACATTGGTATCATTATGCTGTTTCTCCATGCGTCTGGTATCTTGCCGTGCAATATTAGCTTTTGTATAAGTTTTATGATCTCTAGGATTATACTTTCTCCTCCGTATTTTAGAAGATCGTTGGTTATTCCGCCTGGTCCTGGTAACTTTTTATTTTTGAATGAATTTATAGCTTTCTCTACTTCCTTCAAACTGATTTCTATTTCGTGTCTTAATACAGGTACGTTATTGTGGTGATTATTATTTTCCTTGCCTTTAAACAGTTCCGTCAAGTATCTTTCCCATTCGTTTGCTGGTATGTTATTGTATTCCTTCAATTCTGCCATTTCTTTCCGTTGGTTTCTTATGAGTCTCCATATTTGTTTTTGTGTACCGTAGAAGTCGCTTTCCATCCTTTTTGTAAACTGTTTCCAGTGTTCATTTACTCCCAGTGTAGAGTTACTTAACAACATATTATTTTTGGTAAATTACACTTAAAAATCAGTAAATTATTTTTCAAGTAAATGTATCAAATTAAACTTAATTTATAATTTGAGTACAAAAATAATACATAAATTTCATCAATATAATCATAAAAAAAGAACTGTTTACCAAAACAGGTTGCATCAGCAGCAACAGTGAACTGTAATTAAAATCCTGTTACAGCAGCATCCCTTCTCAATGTTTGCTGTATTTATATTCGTTTTAATTATCGCAGGAAATACAACATTTATTTACAAAAGGTGTATGTAATTAATGCAATATTTTCATTATATTTGTTTTAATATAGGGTATGCAATAAATTCCAATAGAGCAAAAATTTAGCTTGCTCGCGGCAGCTGTGTTGCTATTTGGTCCAATCAACAGTCATTTTCTCGTGGAATTTTGGTAGTATTTATAACCTTTGTCAAATGGATTGCCCAATTTTGAGTAAATTTTATTTTATAAAAAATTTTTGCCAAGTTGCTACTTTCCAAGTTATTAGCGATTGAAACTATGTATTTTTCATTGAAAAAAACTCACGTTTTATAACAGTTTTTTATGATTAACTATAAAAATTTAATTTATAAAAAAAATCTTTAAGAACGAAATTGTAGCTAATAAAAAAACAAAGAGATTTGCGTTGGAAAGAGCCCTTGCTCTTTAAAGGATGGTTATTTCTAAGAAACTCGAAGTGGAGAACCTTCAATCTCAAATAACTCGAATGTGGTGCAATTTTTTGGGAAAGCTTAAGAGACATCTTTTAAAGTTCATTAAAAAACCTTTAAAAGACCTCGAATTGAATGTTCTTCATTTCGAGGTTCTTCTAAAATAACAATCTTTTAAAGAGCAATAACTCAGTCGTTATTGGGTTTACATAAGTCTTTCAGACGCGAATCTCATTGTTTTTTTATCAGTATCAACTTATGCAAAAAAATTTTATAGAACAAAATTTACTCAGAATTGAAAATTTTCATCCCCTAAATGGGGTTGTTTTCAACCCCAGGGCAAAAGCCCGGTTCGGCATAGTGTAGATTTTGAAGAAGAGGGTCGTCATCATCATCAACCCGTACTCGTCCACTGCTGGACATAGGTCTCCCTCAGCTCTTTTCAGATTTCTCTGTTTTGTGCGGCTTGCATCCAGTTGCTGACAATACGCTTCAGATTATCAGCCCATCTGGTTGGTGGTCGTCCTCTGCTCCTTAGTGCTTCTTCTCGTGGCCTCCACTCGACAATACGTTTTGTCCATCGGTTGTCTGACTATCTGGCGACGTGTCCTGCCCAATTCCACTTGAGTGACGCGATTCTCTCGACGGCGTCCGTTCTTTTTGTTCTACGACGTATTTCTTCGTTTGGGATTCGGTCCCTCAGGGAGACACCCAACATCTGGCGCTCCATAGCCCTCTGAGTTATGCGAATCTTGTTCACTACCTTTTTTGTGAGTGTTAATGTTTCCGCTCCATAAGTGAGTACAGGCAATACACACTGGTCAAAGATTTTCCTCTTCAGGCATATGGGTAAGTCCGATTTAAATACATAGCTCAGTTTACCAAACGCTGCCCAGGCTAATCCTATGCGACGTGGGAGCTCCCACGTCTGGTTATCACTTCCCAACCGACTTTCATGTCGCAAGTACTTATAAGATGCAGTCTACTCAATATCCATTCCATCAACAACAATATTACGATTTAGCACCAGATTAGTCATTATTTGTGTCTTGTTGATGTTAATCTTTAGTCCGACCTCTAAGGAAGCGTGATATAACTTGTTCAACATTATTATTGCATCATCCATACCATCGGCTATAAATAAGGACGATATCATCTGCAAATCTCAATAATGACTGACTCCATTTATATTGATACCATATTCGTTCAGATCTGCCTTCTTAAAAGTGTCAACCGAGCTTAAATCCAAATTTTCATTAAAGTCGGTGTTGATTCTCAAAATTCCACGGATTTACAGTTTTTTTACCGCTGATGACTGGTCTAATTTAGAAACACAACAAAAAATGTAACAAATCACATACCTACATAAAGATGAACAAAGGTTAAAACGTCTTAAATTCTCTGTTGATATCATGATCATCATTATAATTTTATTATTCATCAGTAGTGAATCCACAGTTGAACATAGGCCTCCCATAAATAATTTCATGGCTTCAGGTCTTGAGCACCTTGAATCTAGTTGTGCCAGATGCACTTGATGCCGTCCGACCAGATTGATGAATGTGGTTTTCGATTACGATAAGCATCGTGTCTAGATCTCCATTCTAAAATTTTCTTGGTTCATGGTGTTGCCAGTTCCATTTCAGAGTTGTAAATATTTAAACCAAGCCGGCGAAACGAAAAACTACAATTGACTATCCCAGCTAATTGAAAATAATATTCAAAAATAATATTTCAACCAACCAAGATAGCTATCGTTCACCCCAGCCTAGCTCAGTCTCTCAGGGTATGTGTTCGTCTTGTAGCCTAATAAAATAAAAAAAGTCAAAATGTAAATTCGTACAGGTTAAAACAAATTTTATATCAAATTTTAGGTGGGTACAAAAGATATTTTCACGAAAGTATCCAAATCATACAAGGGGATCATTGTTTAAAAAATTAAAAAGGGGTCATTTTTGCAAAAAATATACTTTTTTAACTGCTGAGGTAATTCACTTATTAGTGAAGCTCTATGGGGTTTTTTTCTGCAAAGTTGAAGGGTAAATCTTTCACATAAGACTTACTAAATTAAATTTGACCCCCTATTTATTTAGTTTAAACAGTTTAAAAACAAAGGGCCTAGCCGGGTAAGATGGTGAAAAGTGCCCCCAACCCAATCTAAATTCCATATAGGCCACTTTTTAGCACATATAGAGGAACTCACTTTCTGAAATTTTTAGCCCCCTAGGTGGTCACGTGACCCCCCTTGAGCCTAATTAGGCTTTTTATGTTTTTATTTTTTATCTCAGCCGCATTAAGAGTTAGCCAAAAACTTTATTTAAAAAAGTTGTAGGTAAGTTTCAAAAAGATCTATATGAAAATTTTTTTTTTAATTTTTTTGGCGAGAAATTCGAATTTTTAGAACAATTTTAAACTTTTAAATAAATCTGAAAAAAAAACTAAGACACTCGTTTTTACGAAAATTAATTATAATGTGTATTTTTGCATAATCTTTCACCCTGAATTTTTTCAGATTTTTAAAATTGGTGAAACGTACCTTTAAAAATAAAAAACCGCATTTTTTCGTTTTTTTTTCTTTTTTTTTTGATACAATTTTATACATATTTTTCAAAAAATTTAACACCGTCACTAGAATAGGTAAAAAACTGAAAAATAATTGGGATTTGCTTCATAAAAATTTTTTGTAACGCCATCCATTTTCAAGATACAGGGCGTTGAAGAAAACAAAATTTTACATATTTTTTACGATTTTTCCGAAACTACTGGCAACATTGTAATAAAACTTGGCGGGTTTTAAGAGGTAGTTATTGTGCATGTTTTGACATACAACTAAGGATTTAATATTCATCATTGGCGCGCATAGGGGTAATGGTCTGAACTTTTCAAAGAAAAAAAGATAGTACGCCACTGACATATTTCAAATTAACAATCATTTTTGAATTCCTCGTTCAATTTGCAATAAAAAATCTATCTTCTCATTTTTTCATACGACGCGCTGTTTTGCTGCAAAAAATAAAATATCCTAACGCTTCCAAAGTATTCAAATTAATTTTGATAATGGATGTATGAATTTATTATGTATGTAGATGTAGAAACTACTAGAAGTTCGAATACTTTGTAAGGGTTAAGATCTTTTATTTTTTGAATAAAAATGGCGCGTCGTATGAAAAAATAAGAAGATACATTTTTTGTCACAAATTGAACGATAAATTAAAAAACGATTGTTAATTTGAAATATGTCAGTGGCGTACTATCTTTATTCTTTAAAAAGTTCAGACCATTACCCCTATGCGAGCCAATGATGAATATCAAATCATTAATTGTATGTCAAAATATGCACAATAACCAGCTCTTAAATCCCGCCAAGTTTTATTACAATGTTGCCAGTAGTTTCAGCAAAATCGTAAAAAATGTGTAAAATTTTGTTTTCTTCAACGCCCTGTATTTTGAAAATGGATGGCTTTACAAAAAATTTTTATTAAGCAAACCCCAATTATTTTTCAGTTTTTTACCTATTCTAGTGACAGTGTTACCTTTTTTGAAAAATATGTATAAAATTGTTTCAAAATACGAAAAAAAAAACTGAAAAAATGCGGTTTTTTATTTTTAAAGGTACGTTTCACCAATTTTAAAAGTCTGAAAAAATTCAGGGTGAAAGATTGTGCAAAAATACACATTATAATTAATTTTCGTAAAAACGAGTGTCTTATTTTTTTTCAGAGTCATTTAAAAGTTTAAAATTGTTCTAAAAATTCGAATTTCCCGCCAAAAAATTAAAAAAAAATTTTTTCTTATAGATCTTTTTGGAACTTACAACTTTTTTTAATAAAGTTTTTCGCTAGCTCTTGATGCGCCTGAGATAAAAAATAAAAACATAAAAAGCCTAATTAGGCTCTAGGGGGGTCACGTGACCACCTAGGGGGCTAAAAATTTCAGAAAGTGAGTTCCTCTATATGTGCTAAAAATTGGCCTATATGGAATTTAAATCGAGCTGGGGGTACTTTTCACCATCTTACCCGGCTAGGCCCTTTGCCAAAAATTATTTTTAGCGTTTTAAATAAGCACTATAAAATATCTTATTTTACAGACTAAGTTGCGCTATGTTAACAGTATTAAGCAAAAAAAATTTGGTCCAAAAATAAATAATATTTTTTGAGATATTGAATTTGTTTATTAAATGTTACTATATTTTAAATTGCAAAAACGCGGTTGTTGCCAAAGAAATATCCACCTGCTTAAGATGTCATTATTTTTATTTTTATGTATATTTTCGATAAATGTATTGATTAATTCAAATTTCAATTAAACTCCCCCCTAAAATGGCATTTGAAAATTATTCAAATTTGTTTATAATTTGTTTTTTTAATAACGTCGCGGGGATTAAGTATTTTGAAATGTCGTTTCGATAATTGGGTTCCTGGGAATTTTTTACTAATTAACAAAATTTTTTTGTCGTTTTTTCTTCTTCTTTTTTTTCCTTGGAGTTACATTACTACGGGCCCTTTTAGGGTTAAATTTTATTAAGAATATCGAATCTCTGAGTTGTAGATTCTAGACCTAAAAATATTAAGATTTTACTAAAATCTCTTAAATAAAATGTGGCTACTTACTGAGTTACAGGGTGTTTTATTTAAAACTTTAAAAATTATTGTTACCAAGTACTTTAAAACTATTTGACGTATCCTTATCATACTTGGCAGAAAGTGTGGCTATCATACACCCTACTAAATTGTGATTAATAAACGTTTCTAGCTAGTGCCAGAGGCGTACGACAGGGGATAGTGAATGATTGACCCTTCCCAAATTCTACGCCACTGAGTGAATTACTATTTTAGCGAAATTTTTCGATTCTCCAATACTTTGTATGTAAATAACTTTATTGGTATTGATAAAGCCATCAGTTTGAGAGATATTGGAAGTTTAAAATGAATGAATGAATGAATCGAAATAACTATGCCGTTTCATTTTTAACGTCCAATATCTCGAAAACTAATGACTTAATCGTTACCAGTAAAGAGTATATTATTTACATAGAAAGTATTGGAGAATCGAAAAATTTCGCTAAAATAGTAATTCCGTCAGTGGCGTAGAATTTGGGAAGGGTCAACCATTAACTATCCCCTGTCGTACGCCTCTGGTAGCAGCTAGAAACTTTTATTTATCACAATTTAGTAGACTGTATAGTACATACACTTTCTGCCAAGTATGATAAGGATACGTCAAATAGTTTAAAAGTAATTGGTAAAAATAATTTTTAAATTTTTAAATAAAACACCCTGTAACTCAGTAAGTAGCCACATTCTTAATATTTTTATGTCTAGAATCTACAACTTAGAGATTCGACATTCTTAATGAAACTTAACCCTAAAAGGGCCCGTAATAATATAACTCCAAGAAAAAAAAATAAGAGGAAAAAAAGACAAAAAAATTTGTTAATTAGTGAAAAATTCCCAGGAACCCAATTATCGAAACGGCATTTCAAAATATTTAATCCCCGCGACGTTATTAAAAAAATGAAATTATAAACAAATTTGAATAATTTTCAAATGCCATTTTAGGGGGAAGTTTAATTGAAATTTGAATTTATCAATACATTTATCAAATATATACATAAAAATAAAAATAATAAGGTTTAATACAGGTGAATATTTCTTTGGCAACAACCGCGTTTTTGCAATAGAAAATAGAGTAACATTTAATAAACAAATTCAATATCTCAGAAAATATTAAATATTTTTGGACCAATTTTTTTTTGCTTAATACTGATAACATAGCGTAACTTAGTCTGTAAAATAAGATATTTTATAGTGCTTATTTAAAACGCTAAAAATAATTTTTTGCATAATTGTTTTTAAAGTTTTATATACAATTATTCAAATAAATAGGGGGTCAAATTTAATTTAGTAAGACTTATGTGAAACAATTACCCTTCAACTTTGCAGAAAAAAATCCCATAGACCTTCATTGATAATTGAATGACCTCAGCAGTTAAGAAAGTAATTTTTTTGCAAAAATGACCCCTTTCTAATTATTTAAACAATGATCCCCTTGTATGATTTGGATACTTTCTTGAAAATATCTTTTGTACCCACCTAAACTTTGATATAAAATTTGTTTCAACCTGTACGAATTTACATTTTGATTTACATGTAGTGTAATTTTATTTTACTAGACTATTGTCCTAATCTTAGATATGAACTCTGAAAATTTAGAATGGAAGCAAACAAAACAGTATTTTTAACTAATCATGTTTATTGTTCAATAAAGATATAATAAAAATGTGACTTATTAAATGCATTAACAAATATATTCAAATTCTTGCCAAAAACTAACAATTCTGGATTATACTTATGGCTTTTGGTATCTGGTTCGCTGGTAACTTCTTGATGTCGAATGGTACTGCTGTAGACTTCTTGTTGACCTGGGCAGATGTTCGGACCTAGGCCCCTGCAGCTGGAGATGGTAGTCGTTGCAGTCTATCTAGATGTCATGTTGTCTTCGCCTTATAAGTAGCATCACCGGTGATGTTGACGGCTTGAGCCTCCCGAAGGGAGAAAGGTTGATTTTTTCCCAAAAACTAGAGCACATTGGTATACGGATCCGAAACATGGAGAATAAAGGAACACCAAAAACGAAAAATAGAAGCTACTGAGATGGACGCCCTAAGAAGAGCAAGTAGAACATCGAGATTGGACCGGGTTAGAAATGAGGAAGTAAAGCGAAAAATGAATTTACAGGAAACGGTCGTAGAATGCATTGAGAAGAAACAATTAACGTGGTACGGACATGTTCAAAGAATGGGGGAGGAGAGACTGCCAAAGAAAATTATGAAATGGATAGGTACCTACAGACAACAGGAAAAGAGGAAGGTCAAGAACGACGTGGATACAAGGAGTAAGACGATCAATGAGTGTACGAGGATTAGAAGATGAAAACTGCAATGATAGAAGATATTGGCAACAAGGCATCGGACAACGTCGGAGGACGTTTTGAACCCGAATTTATATATTATAAATATTTAAACTGCGTCCGTAACACCACTTTATACGCACGTTTCACAGCAGTTCTAAATTAGACTCCTGGTCAACAAAATCCGGACACTTGCATTTTGCACGCTTTTTAAATTCTGTATGTGTTATGTTAAAAACGTAAATGTTATGTCTGTAAAAACAATAAAGCCGTTGGTCCTGACAACATACCGACAGAGATGTTAAAGCTCATAAATGAGGAAAAGGAAAACATTGGTCAGACTTTTCAATGATGTTTATTCGACTGGTAATATCCCTGAAGATTGGTTAAAGTCCGTATTCATAACCCTACAAAAAAAAAACAATATCCGAAAAACTGTAGCGATTATAGAATGATAAGCCTTATGAGCCACACTTTGAAAATATTTCTAGTATCATCCACAGTAGAATTAGAGATAAATGTGAAGAAGACCAGGATGAAACGAAATTTGGCCTTCAGAAATGGACTGGGAACCCGAGACGCACTCTTTGCACTAAATGAATAATTGCAGAAATGCCGAGATCAAAGGAAAGACGTCTTTGCTGTTTTTATTGACTATGAAAAGGCCTTTGATTGAGTGTAGCATCACAAATTAATTAAAATATTGAAGGATAAAGGAGTCGATAGTCAAGATCTACGAATCATAGAAAAATTATACTGGCGTCAAACAGCGAGAGCTTGCATAAATGGAAAATCAAGAGAAATATGTAAAATACACTGTTATTCAATTTATATTCAGATATAATATTTAAAGAAACGCTGCATAATTTGGAATAGGGTGTGAAAGTTAATGGAATTCTGATAAATACAATCGGATATGAAGACGATACAGATATTTTAAGTGATGATATGAATGGATTACAATGCCTTTTAAATGCCATTGAAACAGTGGGAAGAGAGTTTGGCCTAAACATTAACTGTTCAAAAACATAATACATGGTATTTAGTCGTTTGGGCCCATCAAGATTCGCGGTTATATGTTGATGGTACACAGTTTTAAATATCTTGGTTGCGATATTACTGAACAACTAGATCCAGATAAAGAGATAAAATGTAGAATCGAGATAGCCCACACGACATTTTTAAAAATGAGGTCATGCTTCTGTAATGATAACTTGCAACTTCAACTTCGAAAGCGCATGATTAAATGTTACATTTGGTCAGTCCCCTTGTATGGTGTCGAGACATGGACATTAAAAATATCCACCAGTTATCGTTTGGAGGCCTTTGAAATGTGGCTGCACAGACGTTCACTGAAAATAGCATGGACGGCTATGCTGACAAATGTGGAGGTCCTTAAGAAAGCGAATGCTGCCCGCGAGCTGCTTGATAACATCAAATGTAGAAAGATGGCCTATTTTGGACACGTAGTAAGGTGACACGATATAATATTCTTCAACTAATTATGATGGGTAAAATCGAAGGACGCAGAGGAATTGGTAGAAAGCCGGCCTCTTGATTGAATATTAGGGAGCGGACAGGAATAAACAAAGCAGCATAACTATTTAGAATAGCTCGAGACAGAGACAGTTTCCCCATGTTAATCGCCAACGTCAAGGAGACTTGATAGGGCACGTTAAGAAGAAGATGTGTTATGTGGTTTAAATGGGGCAAAAAGAACATTAAAAATAGAAATCATTTATTTAAAACGCTATAAAAGTAATAATGGGAAAAATAAGTAACACAAAAGAAAGTAATAAGTAACGCTAAAATTTACATTCGAAAAATTAAACAAAATAAAAAATAACATTTTAATTGCCCATGGTTGGCTGTTCTTTGGGTTTAGTACCGTGTATTGCCTCCCCTCCATCTGCGAAGGATTTTAATCCGCCTGGGCATACTTGTAGTGCTTGTAGTAAGTTGCTGAATTTGTTCTTGCGGTATATGTCCCCATTCTTAATTCAACGTTATTTTCAGCTCTTAAATTGATTCTGGCAATGGTTATCTCCTTTCTAATCTGTTTCCCTAAAATGTCCCATAAATGTTTTAATGGATTCATGTCAGGACTACAAGCAGACAAATCCAAAACGCGAATTCCGACAGTATTAAGGTAGTCCTTGAGGATTCGTGCAGTATGTGGACGCGAATTATCCTGCATAAATAAGAAATTATACCCAAAGAAAGGGGCGTAGGGGACAACATTGTCCTCTAGACACTGTCGTATGTATCTATCTGCTGTTAGGCGGCGTTCATACTCGGGCGATAAAAGATAAGCGATATATGGTAAACGATAGACAATACGTACAAACAAGTACTTAAAATCGAAGTACAGACGATAAAAAAGGTTCACGCGCGATTGCACAACATATATCGCAAGTGATATATCGTTCGAAGTGCTGCGTGTCGGTCGCCCTCGCGATTCGTTGCATACGATATTGAGATTTCAAGCTGTATTTATTTATTTATTTATTAGGTGAAACAAGGCAGTAATCAAATTGTTAACTCCTAATGTAAATATTTATACAGTATGGTGCAAATGTTTGGATGAAATTAGTTATTTCGTAAACCGACGACTTAAAGGAAAAATCCCGAAACAGGTCAATTTTTATTTTTAAATTATGATATTTTGGCATATTATCATACGAGTGACATCATCCATATTGGCGTGATGATGTAATAGATGTTTTTTTAAATGAGATTAGGGGTCGAGTGATGTCTCATTTGAAAGAGAATTCAATTCTGTATTCAGTAATATAAATATTAACATAATTATTTGTACAGGGTATTCAAAAAAAAATTTGTTAAAATAAATTAATTAACAAAAAACAATGTTTCGGAAAACCGAAAAACGTGTTTATTTGACAACCCAGTATTACATACCCAGTATTTTCTTTTTTTTTTTTTCATTCTACGTCTAAACCAATAAGCCACTACAACTTCTTCCACATTTAAGCTCATAATTTTAACGGAAATGAATTGTGGTTCCATCATCATCGCATGGTCGAGGCGATTTATCGTCCGTTCTCTATGAACCTTCCTAGCAATATATCGTGGCGATAAAATGTCACTTATCGTCTATCGACCGAGTATAAACGCCCCCTAAGAGTTACATGTTCGATGAAAATTAATTCGGTGAATCCGTGGAAAGACATACCCGCCATTACCATAACACCTCCGCCAATAAATGGCGTTCTGGATGAAATACAGTAAGGTGCAAATCGTTCTCCGCGTCTCCTCCATACACGTTCGCGTCCGTCTGGAGATCATAAGCAAAAACAGGACTCATCAGAAAACATTACAACACCCCACTGCTGAACAGTCCAGTCTCTGTGATCATTCGTAACTCATCCTGTTTGCTCGATGAGCTGCTGTTAATTTAGGGCATGTTACTGGCTTATGAGAACGTAAACCACTTTCATGTAGGACTCTTCTTACAGTTCATCCAGAAATATGAGTTCGTCGAGCTTCTAACAAACGACTATCCTATCGATAACATTTGACGTTAAAGAGCGGTTCCGTAATGCGGAAATCTTTAAAAAACGTTCATCACGCAGATCTCTACACCTTTCTCTGCCTGATCCTGGTCTTCAAGTGCAGGGGTCACCAATTGGCGGACCGCGGTCCGCATCCGGACCGTGTTATAGTTTTGTGCGGACCGCCATTAAATTCAGAATATAGGCACCTAGTGTTTGGCAAATTTTGAAAATGTTTGGTCATGAAATTGTGTACTATGTTTGGCTCAACTTATGTGTGCGAATTCGCGTTATCAATAATGAACTTTATTAAAAATTGGTAAAGATCTCAGCTTACAGATGAATATCCCAACTCCCTAATGAGAATCAGTGGCAATAAACTCACTCCAAACTTCAGACAGGTTGTACATAACAAAAATGTCATTTTTCTCTCTGATAATTTAATTTTGTAAAGAGTTTTTCCCCTTTGTTATACTTACTATATTCATTAATTTTGAATTTAAGTAAACTGTAATATAAAATTGTCACGTGCGTTTTTTTTATATTCATTTCCTCTCTACTATAGATATGTTAAGTGGGATAACTTTTCAGCTGTGCATTTATTTGAAATAATTTTCAGATTTAATAAGTTTGCAACAAACATGTTAATAATTACCATTTTGTACTATGATTATTTATTTTAAATTCCTCAGTTTCCTTTCTACAAAACTGAAGATGTCTAAAAACTTCATTAGCATTCAAAATATTAATTCCTAACTTTTAAAATAATATTCTCAGTTACAATTTACAATACTGCTATGTTCAGAATATACCGATAATAACATCAAAACAATACACGATGGATTTATATTTTTGAAGTTATACTTCTTTACGATCGAGAGTGAAATTTTATAATTTCCTGGCGCATGCGCAGACAGACAGTATGTAGTTTGTTGCTAATCTTTCAAATTATGTATGTATCAGCGCAAATAAGTCATTAAAAGAATATATTAGTGTTTTTAGTAAATCTATTATTTATTATAATTTTTGTGTCTTTGGATTTGTCTTCCTCGGGCGTAAGATAAGAAAATATCTATTTGTATCCTTCACTTGATCTATTTGTCACCGTGATGTGTAATTATATCCGAGACGTCAATAACACGGAGCTTGATAGCTTGGTTGGTAGAGCATTGGACCAGAGATCGAGAGATCCCGGGTTCAAATCCGGGACGATTCATATTCTTTTTTTCTTTTTTTTTTATTTCTGGTATTGTTTTGGTTAATTTTTGGTAATTATTGTTAATTTTTGGTATTGTTAAGTATATTTATTTCGTTGATATTATATAATAGAAGTATAACTTCTTACGTGCGTACAAAGTACACACACACACACACACACACACACACACACACACACACACACATACACGGCGCCGCATTTGTTGTGGCATCTGTGCTTCAGACTGCAAAGTGGCATCATCAAGTCTACGTACGTTAGGTTGATTCTAATTAGGTGTGGATCAGTAATATATTTCTAATTTTGTTATACCCTCCTTCTAAACAAAACTACAGGGAAAACTATGATAACATTACTTGTGGCATCAGATGCCACATGTACCTTGAGATGTCATAAATACCACACTTGACACAACATGACTTAGTACTTGAATTATGCCCGACATTTTTGGGATAATAAAAAACTAATAAATTACAGAACAAATTCTTGTTTTTTTAACTTTGTCAGTTATTTGCAAACAATTTGCATAAAATCTATGTTATTAATTTATTGTCATTATTATTTATTAGTCGCTTATTGCGGCTCTAATAGTCTTTCAAATAAAACTTTATATCCGTAAATTTTCTCATTTCTAATACTGGGTATTTTGATTTGCACTATTCACATTTTTGTTTTCCTGGTAGTACTTCCTTCTTCAAATCAAATTTAAAGAAAGCCATTACGGATTTTATTTGTTCGGGCATCCATGGGGTTTTTGAGGTGTTTTAAGAGTTTTTACTGACTGCGTTTCTTTTTTCTTTTTTTTTAACTTGTGTTTCTTTTTTTGCAGATATTTATTTCTACAATTTTGTTTAATCTATTATTATTTTTTTTAATTCATATCACTCACACCTCTTCTATTACCGATGATTTTATCTTTTCTTGATTCTTGTACACCTGCTCTTTAATGTTTGACAATTGAACTAAAAGGTGATGCGAAAAAACTTACTTCTTTACTTACTTAATCAGTAGACTCATTGATACCTTTCGGTGTTGGGCCATTCATTCAATCTTAATCAGTGTCTTAATCTTCTGAGGTGTCGGGAGTTTCGTCTAACTCTCAATGAACTTCCTCCGTTCTTTCCTATTGGTGGCCATTTGTGTTGCTTCTTGCCAAGTTTTTCTCTTACTTTCTAGTATCTGCGAGATGTGACTATTCCATTCTTTAATGCTTCGTCATCTTCTGTTCTTCGCTATTGGTTTTGCTTGCCACACTCTTGATGCCACACTCAAAGAGTACCCATGAACCATCAATCACTTTCCTTGTATTTGCTGTCCTTGTCTATAACCAACGTTTGTTATTTATAGAAAAAGAAAGCAAATACAAAATAATTGCTTGATGTGATCGTTCATGGGTATTCTTTAATTTTTCCGACTGTATGAATTATAAATAAGAAACACATATGTTCGGATTATCCGTGCTTCTCAATTATCCGTGCTTTTCAATTATCCGTGCCACCTCCGGTCCCAAGGAGCACGGATAATCGGAATTCTACTGTAATTACTGCATTTGTCCATTGTCTGGGTATTACTTTTATTTTCCATATTAGGTTCTATATGCATAGTAATTTTTTTATGAAAACAAATTAAACAAATTATAAAAATTAATTTTTTTTACTTCTATATATTTCATCATTTCTGGTGCTACTTCGTCGCTTCCTGGTACTTCTCTAATCTTTATCTTTCTTATTGCTTCTTCCAGTTCTTCTTTTTCTAAAGTTTCTTGATTTTCCGTGTTTCTCATGGACCCTCTATTGATCTGGCTTTCTTTTTCCATTGTATTCCCTTGCTTTCCATTCAGTATCAGCTCGAAGTGTTCCCTCCATCTTTCCATTATTTTCTTATCGTTTATTATTGTTCCTTCCTTGTTCATTATTTGTTTCACCTTTGTTTCTTTGTTGCTTTTTAGGTTCTTCAGTGTTCTATAAAATAACTTTACAGTTTCTGTGCTGTTTTCTTCCATTTTTTTTCCGAATTTTTCCCAACTTTTCTTTTCCTCTTCCTTCACTATCTCTTTCATTTTTGTTCTTTGTCTCTTATAATTTTCATATTTTTTTTTGTTTTGTCTTGTACGTATTGTTTTTATAATTTCTTCTTTTCTTTTATTTATCTTTTCACTTCATCATTCCACCAAGATGTTCGTTTCTCTCTGTTATTGTTTCTTGTAGTCCCACATATTGCATTAGCTGATTTTATCATCGCATTTTTAAATCTTTCCCATTCTTCTTCTATTATTTCTGTTGTTTCGTGTTCATTTTCCATCTCTTTCTCTAGCTCCTCTGTGTATATTATTTTCGTTGATTCGTTGATTCTTCCCTTAGTTTATAATTTTTTATTATTTCTTTTTGTTTTCTGTTTATGCTCTCATTCCTTTTTATTTCTTTTCTTTTGCTTTTGAATGTGGTTTCCAGTATATAGTGGTCACTGCCAATTTCATAACACCTTTTCACCCTTACGTCTCTTATCCAGTTCTTCTGCTTTTTGCACTATAGTATAGTCCATAATTGATTGTTCTTCTCTTGTTGATTTGACTTCTCTTGTGATCTTGTGTATACTTTTATGCCGGAAGTGTGTGTTCATAATCACCAGGTTATTGTCTAGACCTAGACAGAATTTGAGTGGTAATTTCCAGTTTTGTTTATTTTTTCCTCCCCATAAGGTCCAATGACATTGTTCCCTTTTTCTGCTTCTTTTCCCACTCTACTGTTCATGTCTCCTGTGATCATAATTTTCTCTGTAGGTACAAATATTTATCACTTCTGGGAACTTATCCCAGAACTCATTATTTTCGTTTTTTGTTTCGTCTTCATCTGGTCCATAGCATATGATTAGTTTTGTATTGGTTTCCTCTATATCCATATCTACGTCTACTCTTAGTATATGTTCGTTGTAATATATCCAATTTTTTACTTTGTTGGTAATATTCATCTTTATTATGCACGCTACTCTTGCCTGAGCTCTCTTCGTTTCTACCACTGTACTGTATATTAGTAACATTCCTTTTTCTAATATTATTGATCCTCTTCCTTCCTTCTTTGTCTCTGTTAAAGCTACTGTTTCAATGTTCTTATCTCTAGTTTCTTCCCGCAGTTCTATTGCCTTTCCATTTATACCTCTTACTTTCCATGATGCCATTTTCAGAATTGTTTTGTTTTTTTCTGTGCTTAACTTGTACTTTGTTTTTCCTTCCGTTTGTGTTATTATCTTTAGATCTGTTCATGTCCCTGTACTGTGCCTGTTTTGTTTCTCGTTCCGTCTTTGTGTTTTCTTCGGTTCCATGACATCTCGTAACGCGACAGATCGTAACCGGACAAATGGTAACGGACAATTCGTAATAGCGACAGTTCGTATCGGCGACACTTCATAACGGCGACAGTTCGTAACTATACAAATTTGTAACGTCCAAATTGAATTATTCTGCTTATTTTTGTTAACGTTGAAACTAACTGTTAAACAGTTATAAATGAAATTATGTTTATCAAAAGTAATACCACGAGTCATCTAAATTTTATCGATAAATTTTTTTGTTTTCACGAAAACTTCTTTATTTGGTAAAATTACGAAATCAAACCGAATGATAAAATCACGAGTCCGAAGGACGAGTGATTTTATCCATTTCGGTTTGTTTGAGTGATTTTACCCTAAATAAAGAAGTTTAAGTATGAAAACGAAAAAATTTATCAAGCAAAATTTAGAGGACAAGTGGTATTTGAAAAGATTATTTTGTGAACCAATATGTATTATTAGTAAATACGGGCATCTGTGAAATATTTTTAAGACAACTAGGATCAATGTCTTAAGTAGGTTATAGATAAATTATTTTATGATTTAAAAATGAACCAATTTATTTATTATATTGTTAATACATAAAAAACTGTTTAAATCGAAAATGAACCATTATTAAAAACACAATTTTTATAACTAATATGATATTTTCCAATGTCGTTCGTAATTAAGGTATGTACTTATTATGTGAAATTTAGGGTACCTTAAGTTTTACCAGGGAAGAGACTGTTTTATCAAGGAAGAGACTGTTTTATCAGTATTACACTCAATGATTGGCTAGAAAGACGCGTTGTGATTGGCTGAAAAAGCAAAAACGTCAGAATTTGACGGGTGAAAAAAATAATCAATTTAATAAATCAGTATCAGAATAAACATTTTTAAAATTGAAGCGTTTATTTGAAAAACAATACATGTCCATTTTAAGAAAATTCGATTTTATGTATTCTTCTCATAGAATAGTAGCTTCTTTATCCATCCGACACATTTAGTTTTGTAAACATCTATGATGTCCGGAGTAAACTACATAGAACATTTGGATGTTTCTATAGAAAACAACAGATGTCTGGGAAGTTTTTCTTGATTTGCCAACATTTTAATTTTTGGACAAGTGTTGTTTTTCACAGTATCTTAATGGACATGGTACAAAGAACGAGTGAAGAAAGAGGACTTAACCTCAACATAAATAAAACAAAATGGATGCTGGTCAGCCAAATTTAAAAACCTGCCAGACAATTAAAAATAAAAAACCAACTAATTAAACACGTTGACTCGTATATATACCTTGGAACAGTCGTCAACTCCAAATGGGATCAAACAACCGAAATACGATCTAGAATTGAAATGCCAGAGCAACATTTAACAACATTAATAATATATTCACCCGATCCGACATATCTCTCCTACTAAAAATATGGCTGCAAAAGTGCTATTTATTTCCAGTTTTGCTGTATGGCGCAGAGGCATGGACACTGACGGAAACATTAATGAGAAAGCTGGAAGCATTCGAAATGTGGGTGTATCGACGTATCCTCAAAATATCCTGGACGACTCATACCACAAACGTAGAGGTACTGCACCGAATGGGAAAACAAAAAGAAATCTCTTTCACAATTAAGAAACAGAAACTTGAATACCTCGGTCATATTGTGAGACATGATAAATATTATATACTCCAACTAATAATACAGGGTAAAATAGAAAGCAAACGCGGACCCGGAAGAACAAGACACTCATGACTTCAAAACTTACACCAATGGTTTGGACTAACATCGATCGAGTTATTCAGAAACGCCGCAAACAAAATTAAAATTGCTATGATGATAGCCAACGTCCGCAACGGACATGGCAAGTGAAGAAGAAGAAAAGTTGTTTTCCTTTACAAAATGTTTACTTAAATAGTTGGGAATGTCTAAAGACGGTTGCCGGCTTAACGATTTCATTAATTACTTCATTAGTCCTTTGTCTAGGTATATGTAAATTTAAGGAACAATGAGAGGGATAAACTTTTAAAAATATTGTTAAAAGTTTGTATGTATTTAAATATTTGTTTGTTATTAAGGACTTTTAATATATTATTCTGAAACACGAAATATAAAATGTATTAAACATGTTCATCCCGGTACTGATTCATTAAATTGATAAACATTCAATTATAACTGTAATAACAGTTAGTTTTCACGTTAACAAACATAAACAGAATAATTCAATTTGGACGTTTACGAATTGTCCGTTACGAACTTGTATAGTTACGAACTGTCGCCGTTATGAAGTGTCGCTGTTACGAACTGTTGCCGTTACGAGTTGTCCGTTACCACTTGTCCGGTTACGAATTGTCGCGTTACGAGATGTCTGGTCACGGTTTTCTTCAGCTAGTTTTATGAACTACCTGGTTCTGCATTGTTTGTTACTTTTTCTATTCTACTTGTTTTTTGGTTCCATTTCCATTTAATGCCTTCAATAACTATGAAACCATAGCCAATTTTTGTCCTTTTTCCATTAGTCTTTCATTTGTTGCTATCTTCCTAAGGTTTCTTTGTACTTAGGTATTTCTATATTTTTTACTGTTAGGTCACATTCTAAAATTAAATACTCTATGTTGCGTGTAGTTCATTAGTTTACCTTTGGCTTTCAGTATTTTCATTTTATATTTCATTTATTTCACAGTTATCAAAAATGAGATATTAAAAATAATACAATAAAGGTTAGGATATCTCGAAAACTTGACGTGACACAACAATTTTGACCGCAGATTCACATTCAGTGCACCAACCACCAAAAACCTTCGAGAATATAATATATTAGAGCTTCAGTTGCCCCTGGTTGACCTGTGATATTTTTGAAGCTTACGTACATTGTCATGATAACATCACACACACTACATTATCTTTATAACGGCCACAACAACAACAACAAAAAACTAACAAAGTATAAATCGATATAATTCCGCAAATTAGGTACACAGCACTCGCTTCTGATAGCTCGTACCTAATGGCATCATGTTCCAAAGGAGTGTAAATTATTTCATGCACATATTATTTTAATCGTAGGGGGCAGCACTATATACGCAGCGAGAATGATGCCATAACAAATACATGTGTGTGAATGTACAACGATATCATCTTATGGCATCATACACACCAAAATATTACAAAATATTAAAATGACGCTATCTGTGACAATATAATGCCGTAGATGCTAAAAATCGAATTAAAATTTTATGGCATCGCGTGTATGATGCCACAAAGCTCGCAGATGCCATAACGTAGCAAAATGCACACACATGATGCCATAATAAATGTAATACAAACACACACACACACACACACACACACACACACACACACACACACACACACACACACACACACACACATTATTTTTTATATTTACTGTACCAGGAAAGCTTTAAGTCTACAGTGACCAAAAAACAATCAGATAGATATTATTAGTTTTAATTTCCATATTAGTCCATGTGTGAGGCCTCTTTCGTATGAAAAATATTTCTCACTCGATTTCTTTGCGGATTCCTGTTAAAAAATGTCCCATTTAAACAAATCAGAACGGTGCCGGGTAAAACAATTTTTTTAAACATATTCAAAATTACCTTTTTGCTTCGAAAAATAATGTACTTTTAGGTTTCTTGAATGATTTTAAACAAAAAAGGGTCTCTTGTCATATTTTTGAAAAGTTGGTAGTTTTCGTGCTATAAGCGATTTAAAATCTGAAAAATGCGAAAATACGCATTTTCGATGCTTGAAAACTCTCAAGTTTCGGTAAAATGATCTTTTTTATATAAGATGATCCAAAGATGCTAAAAACATATTTTCGGGAACAAAAAAGGTTTGGATGTTTTGAATTTGTTTAAAAAAATTGTTAAACAGTTTCTGCCCAAAAATTTCGCCCGGCACTCTTCTGATTTGTTTATTCGCGGTGTGCAAGTACTTGGAAGGGAAACGAGAAACGACCGTGCGCGAGTCGCGGAGAAATATTGCAACTATCTTAAATAATTCATATTGTCAATTGAAATTGTCAAATTGACGTATATTTCATACCTTCTGTCATTGAAGCAGAAAAATTATATATTGCTCCACAATATTGATATGATATGCAATTATTATATAAAGGTAAATTTAATTAATTGTATTTTGCTTGCAGTACTGCATTTTAATAACTAATTTTATTTACTACTACTCTGGGCTAATTAGCAAAATTCATGGAAAAGTTATTTACCAGCAATTTTATTGCTGGAATCGAATTATTAGATCCTATATATTAATAATATAGGTATGCAAAGTCCGCAGATAGTGTGCTACTTTTTTTATAAACAAAATGGCGCCCGAAAATCGTGTTTTTTTCAATTTTTGCTCTATAACTCCAAAGATTTTAACTTTACACCAAAAACACCCAAATAAAAATTCACCGCAATTAAATTCTGCATAGAGATATGTTTTTCCCGATTTGCTCCGACGAAAATTTTCCTCGGAAAATGCGGGTTTTCCCAACAAAATCTCTAATTTTCAAATAAAGTTTTAGGTAAGTAATTAATAATCAATAATTAAATAACTTAGTGAGATCAAAGCTTTCTTGGTATAGATTGTAATTCCAGAAGCCGGTGAAAATTAAACGAATATTTTAGCAACAATTCAATTGTTAATTAACAATTTACGATCGCAATAATAACCAAAATAATCATGATACATTGATCAACCTTATAAAGATTATAAAGATGAGATGCTTATTTGATATTTTATCGACAAAATATAAATTTTTCGTTTTTTTTGCATAATCTTTAAATTTTGAAAAAAAAAATAGTTATAATACGCTGGTCTAAGTAGTAAAGTACAAAGAAAGGTTATTTACCAGCAATTTTATTGCTGGAATCGAATATTATGATCCTATATAATGATAATATAGCTATGCAAAGTCCGCAGATAGTGTGCTACTTTTTTTATTAACAAAATGGCGCCTCCAAATCGTGTTGTTTTCAATTATTGATCTATAACTCCGAAGATTTTAACTTTACACCAAAAACACTAAAATAAAAATTCACTCCAATTTAATTCTACATAGAGAAATGTTTTTCCCGATTTGCTCCGACGAAAATTTTCCTCGGAAAATGTGGGTTTTCCCAACAAAATCTCGAATTTTCAAACAAATTTTTTGGGCAAGTAATTATTTATCAATAATTAAATAACTTGGTGAAATAAAAGCTTTCTTGGTATAGATTATAACTGCAGAAGCCGGTTAAAATTAAACAAATATGTTAGCAACAATTCAATTGTTAATTAACAATTTACAGTCGCAATAACAACTAAAATAATCATGTAACATTGATTAAACTTAGAAAGATTATAAAGATGTGATGCCTATTTAATATTTTGTCGACAAAATATAAATTTTTCATTTTTTTGCATAATCTTTAAATGTTTAACAAAAATAGTTATAAACAAATTAACATTTCTCAGAAATTGTTTATTATATTATAATTTAAAAAAATGCTTAAAATGCGTATTTCAAAGGTCTTGAAAACGAATGCTTTAATATTTTTTTCCAACCATTTGCAAAAAAGTTATGAAACAGCAAAATAAACATACGATTACTCCGTTTTTTATAATTTGTTTTAATTGTTTTAAAGATTAAAAATGAGTTTATGGTACAAACTAATTACTCTCAAAAAATATCAAACATTAGTTCAATGGTTATATATTAATCAAAGATTAAAAATGTTTTTTTTGTAATTTTTAGCGCGAAAATAGGCTTGATACAGAGCCGAAGCTTAATTTTATTTATTAACTACTGCACGTCGCGGGCGGTTGTCGCTTCGAGTGAAATAGCTATTTGTATAACAAGGGAGGAAAGTGTAACTTTTCCTCCCGAGAATGAAGTTTACTGCCCGACGCGTAGCGGAGGGCAGTAATCATTCAAGGGAGGAAAAGGCACTTTACTCCCATGTTATACATATGGTTTTTCCACCTTCCTCAAATAACAAGTAATTTTGTCATTTTTACTTAATTTATTTATGTAACTAACCAACAAAATTTATTAGAACTAAAACAACAAGTAGGTACAATATAACTGTCAGCTGTCAAATATAAGTCAAATTATTAATGTAAACATTGTTAAATCAAAATAACAATTTACTGTTTTTTACCATTCTGCAAAATATAGGATGTTTTATAAATAAACGTTAAAATGTATAGATACTCCGTAATAGAAAATAGATATTATACAGGGCGTCAGTAAGTTATATTTCATGAATGAAATATTATGACGTCACTTTTACTTTTCCTCCCTAGGGAGGAAAAATATTTTCCTCCCTAGGGAGGAAAAGTACAACTTTGCTCCCTACAATCAGGTCCGGAAAAGTATACTTTCGGTAGAGGTAGGTGGAAAATGTTATTAGCTAAGGTACTGTATTAGTCTGCTTTCGCGCGTGTAAATTACAAAAAAAAAATATTTATAATCTTTAATTAAAATGTAACCATTAAATTAATAATCGATATTTTTTGTAAGTAATTAGCTTGTACTTTAAACTCACTTTTACGCTTTGAAAGAATTAAAAAAAATTATAAACAACATAGTAATCGTATGTTTATTTTGCTATTTCATAACTTTTTTGAAAATGGTTGCAAAAAAGTTTTAAAGCATTCATTTTCAAGATCTTTAAAATACGCGTTTTACCTATTTTTTAAAATTAGAATATAATAAAAACTTTCTGAGAAACGTTAATTTGTTTATAACTATTTTCTTTTTAAACATTTAAAGATTATTTAAAAAAATTAAAAATTTATATTTTGTTGACAAAATATTAAATAGGCATCCTATATTTATAAGATTTCAAAGTTTGATCAGTGTATCATAATTATTTTGGTTATTATTACGACCGTAAATTATTAATTAACAATTGAATTGTTGCTAAAATATTCGTTTAATTTTCACCGGCTTCTGAAACTAC
The DNA here is from genome assembly GCF_917563875.1 of Diabrotica virgifera virgifera. NCBI lineage: Eukaryota > Metazoa > Arthropoda > Insecta > Coleoptera > Chrysomelidae > Diabrotica > Diabrotica virgifera. The sequence goes on along the minus strand of NC_065449.1, from coordinate 179,920,127 downwards.
AATATAAACCAAGAAAACTTTTATGTCACCGAGTTATTTAACTATTGGTAGATAATTTCTTATCTAAAACTTTATTTGAAATTTAAAGATTTTGTTGGGAAAACCCGCATTTTCCGAGGAAAATTTTCGTCGGAGCAGATCTGGAAAAACATGTCTATATGCAGAATTTAATTTCGGTGAATTTTGATTAGGGTTTTTTTTGGTGTAGAGTTAAAATGTTCGGAGTTATGGAGCAAAAATTGAAAAAACACGATTTGGGGGCGCCATTTTGTTAATAAAAAAAGTAGCACACTATCTGCGGACTTTGCATACCTATATTATTAATATATATAACCATAAGCTTCGATTTCAGCAATAAAATTGCTGGTAAATAACTTTTCTATAGACTATACATACATATAGACAGACTATACATACAATTCTTTACGTTTGCATAACATAACCTGCATCTTATTTTTTCTTCTTATTATTTTTTTGGACTATGGCCGTGACAATTATCTAGCAACCAGAACTAATATAATTGGCCAATATAATTAAAAGTGCGAATAAAAGTACAGAGCGTAGAAATAGAGGTCGCTTTGCCGAACTTGCACGGTCCCAATAGGGGATATTTCTTAACAAGAATCCGCAAAGAAACTGAATCAGAACAACCAGACTCAGGCAGCATTAAATCCGGACCCCGGAAGTGTCATAGGTTTTCGAAACGGACCCTCAGGGAAACTAATTGGTGACCCCTGTTCTAGTGTATTCTCCAGTCGAACGATACTTAGTAAGAGCATCATGGACGGTACTTTTGGCAGTATTCAAATAATTTGCAATATAACGTACACTGCGACCATCTTCATGTAATGCCAAAACTTTTGCATTATTTTCGGGAATCATACTAACACGATATGAAAAAACTAATAAACAGTGATCTGAATATACCCGAATAAATATCAAACTTATCGTAAAAGCAATAAAAAATGCAAAAACTTTGTTGCTAGTAAACAAGACAAAAGTGTCATTTTTGCCAAATGTCAAAATTTTGTTTCACTGGTGGCGCGGTAATTTAAAAACATTACAAAATCGTTTTATTGTTGTGAATGAACCTGTTTTATTATTATTGTTTATTTCCTCCCAATTAAAACTACTATACACTGACAAAATTTAAAACAACATACAAAATGCCGGATTTTTTTTTGACCAGGAGTGTATATTTAATGAGTTTTTTTTACATTTTGAGTCGTTAATTCAAAATTCCGCGCCATTTAACAATAATCTACGAACAGATTTTAATAAAACATTGTTTCTGTTTCACAAAAGGATATTTTCCAATCAACGGGTTTTTTTCCCATTTTACACAAAATTTACACAAAAATCCGTAGTTAACCTAATTTTCGTACATTGCCATAAAGCACCGTATTCCAGAATATATAGTACAGATTCTCAAACAGATTTTCCGGGAAAAATTCTAATCTCTTAGTTCTCCTATATTATGGAGGAACATAAAACGTAGACGGAGGAACGTATAATTCCGCCAATTCAACCCACACCCTAATGAGAGGGTGTATTTTAGCAGACAAGAGCTCTTTCCACTTCCATTGTCACAGAATTCACCCCTCGGATGAGAGGCAGTAAAAGAAACCGTGGAAAGTTTTCCTGCATCGCATCTTGGGTGTCAAACAAGAATTACACACACGACACGCACGTCATCGAAAGTGGAAAAGGGGAAATATCAGAGTAGGGTTGGTTTGAAGCTAATGCTCGATCAAGGAAGTCAATTTGTATTAAACAAGTAAAATAGTTTGTAATCCAAATATTTTTTGCTGTTTCTTTCATAATGACCATTAAATTGGTCAACACACGTTAAATTGGTGCTCCCGTGCTTTTTAATTGATTTTTGCTGGAAATAAGGTATTTACTTATTAAGTTTTATTTGAATTATTGCCATCAAAGACTATTAATCGACAATTTAGTGAAACAATTAAATGCATTTTTTTGCGTTGATCGTGTAATTAAAACATATTCACCAAAAAAGAACTACTGTTTATATACAGAATCAACTTGGATTTTTTCGCTGGTTCCAGTGGCGTGCTAGTGTATTACTCTTTTTTCATTTATTGTTTTATTCTTATTACACCATGCCTTCAAAAATTTGTATGTGTTGTAATAAATCGTTTAAAACCAACTTAATGATTCAATGTTCGGTCTGCAATAGACATTATCGACATGCTTGTGTTAACATAACATCTGAGGAACTCCGAGTCCTGAGTGATCCTGATAAAGGATATAATTGGTCTTGTTCAAGTTGTAGAGTAATTGGCAATCAAATAAGCGATTTGAAAAAATTAATTATATCACTTCAAAATGATATTCAAGAGTTGAAAGCTGAAAATGTGAAAATACAACCTAGTACACAGCAGGTGGATTTAGAAGAAGTCATCGAGGAACTTAACGACAGAAATAGACGCAAGAAAAATTTGGTCATCTTTGGAGTTCCAGATCACAGTCAACAGGGTGAAGTCGCTAATGATAAGCTGGAGGTTAATAAAATTATTAATCTCTTAGATCCGCAATTTGATATTTCAAATCTGAGGCTATTTAGGGTTGGCCGATTTTCTGATGGAAGAACTCGACCGATCAAAGTAGTTTTACGCGATGAAAATCAAGTATTAAAATTAATTCGCAATTCAAAAGTTCTTAGGAATGGAAATTATAAAAATGTTTCTGTTGCGAGTGATCGCACTCCGCGTCAAATTACACATTATAAAAAATTAAAAGAGGAACTTATTGTAAAAAATTCGGACGGCCAACAAAACTTCCGAATAAAGTATATTAATGGTGTGCCAAGAATAGTCCAAAATTTAAACTGAACAATCCCAACAGCTTTTCAACTTGTAAAGAAGATTTATTATGCTACTATCAAAATGTGCGTGGATTGAACAGTAAATTGAAGACTTTTTTGGCTGCTGTTAGTGTTTCTGAATTTGATATAATTGCTATAAGTGAAACTTGGTTAAATGAGGAAGTATCCAGTAATGAATTATTTACTGATGATTACGATGTACATCGAAAAGATCGTAAATTTGATTTAGTGGATAAAACAAAAGGCGGTGGCATTTTGCTTGCAATAAAAATTTTTATAAAGTCCGAGGTAATGGATACTTCACCATTTGATCTTCAGTTTCCATTAATTGATATGTTAGTTATTAAATGCAGCATAAGGTATATCGTTTTTTATGTAATGGTATTATATATTCCTGATAAGTTAAGTTTATTAGATTTTGAATTTTTCTTTGAATCTTTAGAGCAACTTGATTATTTGAATGATAATTTTGTGATTATTTTGGGAGATTTTAATGCGCCTAAATTTATTGAGAATGACATATCGGATAGAAAAACTGCAGCAATTTTAAATTTATTTAATACTAATAACTTGGATCAATATAATAATATAAAAAATATACTTGAACGAATACTTGATTTGATAGCATCCAATATAAAATGTACTGTGTCTCACGATGATTTGCCTCTTGTAGCTGAGGATGATCATCATCCGGCTCTACTAATAAATTTTAACAGCATATTTTCTAAAGAAGTAACTTTTATTCCAAATTCACTTGATAAAGCTTATAATTTTAGGAATGCAGATTTTGTTAACTTATATTCAAGTATCCTACAGAGTGATTGGAGTTTTATCGAATGCTGCGACGAAGTAGATATTGCTGTACAAACTTTTTATAATAAAATTTATGACATTTTTGATAAGCATATTCCGGTTTACAAAAACCATGCTCATAAATATCCACCTTGGTTTGATTCCGAGATTATAAAAAACATAAAACTAAAAGTTAAATTCCGACGCAAATATAAAAAATCTAAGATTCATTCCGATTTTATTGAGTTTAAAAGATTACGACGACTAATAAAATATCAGGTCAAGGTGGCATTTGACAATTACTTGGAGGATATTCAAACAAATATTTCTCAAGACAAAACTAAGTTCTGGTCTTACATTCACTCTAGAAATAAATCATCACGAATTCCTGGAAACATGAGTTTTGAGGGAAGTGATTACAAAGATCCGCAAGCCATAGTGAATGCTTTTGCGGAATTTTTCAGTAGTGTTTATTTAGTTTCTGATGATGGGGGTGGTTGCAATTATCCAATAAACCCATATATGACATCAATTAATTTTCAATCGGTTACAGAGGATGAAATAAATGCTGCTATCAGAAAGTTAAAAGATAAGATGACATCAGGCCCTGACAAGATTCCCTCGTTTCTTATTAAAGATTGCGCTGGTGCATTTGTCATACCTTTAACCAAGATTATAAACTTATCTATACAACATAGTAGTCGTCCAAACTTGATCGAGGACGGTTGTAGATAAAACAATTACTGTTATCAATTTACCATTTAAAGCTAATTATACCTTAATGGACTTGAAATATTAAAAATAAATCTGGTGTAGTGATACAAAACAGATTTTATATATTTAAATCAACCAAATTAATTATTTCAAAACAAATTAAATAATAAAAATAAAGTATATTAATATTAGTGCTGGCGATTGTGTCAAAAAATGTGTTGTGAATTTTATTTTTGGAATCCACCAATCAAGGTAACACCTTATACTAATATTAATATTTAAATCAAAATGTCGAACGGATATAATCAGTATCCATTTCCATACTCTCAATGTCCAACATCTAGCCAAATGAACCTCAGCGACCAAAACTTAACAGTTCAACAACTAGGATATTTTCCACAACAAATGCAAATGGGACCACATCCTGCATCACAAATTCAGCAAAATTTCGCTCCAAGCCAGCCAAACCAGCCAATGCAGTTATATCAACCTCAATACCAGTATTCAGTCCAAAGTACATTACCACAATATCAACCCCCATCCACATCCAAAGCAAATGATGAAGAATGGCAAATAGTTCCAAATAAAAAACGTGGGAGAACCAGTCCGGAACAACATTCCAAACTTAAACAAACCAAAATAGATAACTACTGGCTCAACACACCAACAGCAAATAAATTTAATGTATTAATTAATGAAGAGACACAAGAAGCAGATACTGAAGAGGAAAAAAAACAGGAAGAGAAGCCCCCACCAATATTTATTGCCGGTGTTAAAAACATCCAACCATTAAACGAACTACTAAACACTATAGCCAAAGATAAACATTTAATCAGAGTGTTGAATGAAGAACAAGTCAAGGTACAGGCCCAAACAATTGAAATATACGACAGTATAATAAAAGCACTTGATGAGAAAAAAACCGAATATCATACATATCGTAAGAAGCAAGACAAACCCTTTAGAGTAGTGATTCGCCATCTTCATCCTACAGTGAATATACAAGAAATCAAAAAAGAAATAGAGAGCCAAGGACATATAGTTCTACAAATAACGAATATACTACAAAGAATTACAAAAAAACCCCTACCACTATTTTTTGTGGACTTAAAAATGCAAGATAATAATAAAGAAATTTATAAGATGGAATATTTACTCAACGCAAAAATTGATGTCGAAGCCCCAAGGCTAAAAAGAGAATTAGTACAATGTACCAGATGTCAAAGATATGGTCACACAAAAAATTTCTGCTATCATCAATACAGGTGTGTAAAATGTGCTCTAAATCACAAAACAGCTGATTGCCCTAACAAAATTAGATCTGATCTAGTAAAGTGTGTACTTTGCGGTAATAACCACCCAGCGAATTACAGAGGATGCAGTGTACATAAACAACTGCAAGAAGCAAGATTTCCAACCTTAAGAAAGAAAGAGTCACCGAATCAACTACAAAACCAACAGCTACCAGTGGCTACAACAAATATAAGTACAACACAAAGACCTACATATGCTCAAATGGTAAATACCAACCAACAAGATATTACAATGGTCACTCAGGCAAATGACATGCAGGAGTTAAAGAATATGATGAAAGGGCTTATGGAACAAATGAGCACCATGCTAAACTTATTAACAACACTTGTCTCAAAAATGAACTAATGGCTAATACACTAAAATTTGCCATATGGAATGCTAATGGCTTGACACAACACAAACATGAGTTGTATGCATTTATAGTTAATCACCAATTAGACATAATACTGATTTCAGAAACACACTTCACGAAAAAAAGTTTCATAAAATTTCACAACTATAAAATATATCACACAACACATCCAGATGGAACTGCACATGGTGGGACAGCAATCATTATAAGAAACAACATCAAACATTACCAGACAACTCACTATCAAAAAGCACATATTCAGGCCACAAATGTGGTTGTAGAAGACTGGACAGGACCTATAACTTTTTCAGCTATATATTGTCCACCAAAACATTCAATTAAACAACCAGAATTTAAAACCTTTTTTGATACACTTGGACCTAGGTTTATTTGTGGCGGAGACTACAATTCAAAACATCTAATGTGGGGATCTAGACTTATTAATACCAAAGGCCGTGAACTACAAAAAGAAATACTAATAGATAATCTGAACATAGTAACCACAAGGGGGCCAACATACTGGCCTACAGACCCTGCGAAAATTCCAGATCTCCTCGATTTTGCTATAGTGAGAGGAATAAATGAAAAATACTTTAAACCAAAGTCTTGTTACGATTTATCCTCTGACCATTCACCTGTTATCATAACTGTAAGCAAAAACATAACAAAAATAGAAAGGAGCTGTATATTACACAACAACAAAACAAATTGGAGTTATTTTAGATATCAAGTAAATAATCAGATCAATTTAGACATCCCACTAAAGACCGATAAACAAATCGAACAAGCAGTAGAACATTTTAACACAGTTTTACAGGAAGCAGCATGGAACTCAACACCATTACCTACAAATCGACATATGAACAAACACTGTTCCAATACAATACATGAAAAAATAATTGAGAAAAGAAGACTTAGAAAACAATGGCAATTATCAAGATCACCTCAAAGTAAAACAAACCTCAATAAAGCACAAAAAGACCTAAAAAAATTGATAATAGCAGAAAAAAATGCAAGCTTTCAGGAATACCTACAAAAACTAGATGCAACTCAAGCTACTGACTACTCGTTATGGAAGGCTACAAGGACTCTACGAAGGCAGAACTATACAGTCCCACCACTAAGAACACAAACAGGACAATGGGCGAGAAGTCCTCTAGAAAAGGCCGAAACATTTGCGACACACCTTAAAAAAGTCTTTACACCAAATGAGGGAAATTACTCACTACAAACTGAACAAGAAATTATTTCGATACTCACAAAACCTTATCAACTAGAACTTCCTGAAAAAAGATTCACAAAAAATGAGGTAAAAAATATTATACAACACAACATCGATCCAAAAAAGGCTCCAGGATACGACCTGATTACAGGAAAAACTCTTCAGCAACTCCCAGAGAAAGGCTTCCAATTTCTGACACAGTTATTTAACTCTATAATGAGACTAGGTCATTTCCCATCACAGTGGAAACTAGCACAAATAACAATGATACTAAAGCCAGGAAAAGAACCAGAAAATGTACAGTCCTACCGTCCTATTAGTCTTCTTCCCGTGGTATCCAAAGTTTTTGAAAAGCTGACACTTACTAAGCTAATGCCTATACTAGAAAACAAAAAACTAATACCACCACACCAATTTGGGTTTATAAAACAACATTCAACAATACAACAGGTACATAGAATTGTAGAGAGAATCAACGAGGACTTTGAAAATAATAGGTACTGCTCGGCGGTATTTCTGGACGTAAGTCAGGCATTTGATAAAGTCTGGCATAAAGGCCTATTATGTAAACTAAAACAGAATTTACCTACAAATTACTATATACTGTTAAAGTCATATATCACCAACAGAAACTTCCAGGTAAAGTATGAGAATGAATACACAAACATACATCAAATTCTCGCTGGGGTGCCCCAAGGAAGTGTACTAGGACCTATATTATACCTTATATTCACTGCTGACTTACCGACAGATACACATATCACTACAGCCACATTTGCGGATGATACGGCAATACTATCATCGAACAAAAATCCCAAAATAGCCTCAGAAATCTTACAAAATAATCTAAATAAAATTCAACAATGGATGACAAAATGGAGAGTCAAAATTAATGAAAACAAATCGCTACACCTAACATTTACCACGCGTAGGGAAACATGTCCGGCTGTATACTTAAACGGTAAAGGAATCCCACAAGGGGATGAAGTCAAATATCTAGGTATGTACTTGGACAGAAGATTAAACTGGAGGAAGCATATATTTACTAAGCGAAAACAACTGGGTCATAAGTTAAGAACCATATATTGGCTGTTGGGCAAAAAATCAAAACTATCAACTGAAAATAAAATATTAATCTACAAATCCATCCTAAAACCAGTGTGGACTTATGGGATAGAATTATGGGGAACCGCCGCACATTCCAACATTGAAATCATACAAAGATTTCAGTCCAAAATATTGAGATCAATACTAGGAGTTCCATGGTTCATAACCAATGAAGCCATCCATCGGGACGCCGGACTACCATACGTCAAAGATGACATCAAAAAGTGCGCGAAAAAACATACAGAAAAACTTAAAGTGCATCCAAACGTGTTAGCAAAAAATTTAGTGAATAAACCGCGTACTGTTCGTAGGTTAAAACGAAAAGTTCCGTTAGAGTTAAGTGAACAATAGGTACTAAATTAATGTGTATAAGTTTATGTCAGAAATAGTCAGTGTTGTAGGCTAAGTTTTAAAAAAGGGGTGCATCACTGGATGCCTCCCTACATGTCATTCCTAATTATTGTCAGTCCTATTACTTATTGTCTATTATCTACTTAAACATTTAGGTTTAGATTGTATAGATAGATTGTAATAAATGTGGGGTTAAAAAAAAAAAAAAAAAAAAAAAAATCTATACAACAAATGAAGTATCCAGAACTATGGAAGGAAGCAAGGGTGTGTCCGATATTTAAGGCTGGGGTGAAGTCAGAAATAGAAAACTATAGAGCTGTCTCTATTTTATCTAATTTTTCAAAGGTTTTCGAAATCGTATTATATAATAGGATCTTATCTTCTGTTCAACTTTATATTTCATCTCATCAGCATGGTTTTGTTAATAAAAGATCAACTGTAACCAACTTGGTTTATTTTACCCAATATATTTCTGAAGTTATTGACGATAATGGCCAAGTTGATGTTATATATACCGATTTTTCGAGGGCTTTTGACACAATTGATCATGAAGTATTACTTAGCAAGCTTTCAACATTTGGTTTTACTGACAGTGCTCTTTTATTGTTAAAATCGTATCTTCAAAGAAGGATGCAGTTTGTAGCATATAATGGTTATGTCTCAGAAAAATATCTTGCTGCGTCTGGTGTGCCTCAAGGTTCCAATCTCGGTCCATTGCTCTTTCTACTATTTATTAATGACCTTCTTGAAAATATTTCATGCGAAAGATTGGGCTTTGCTGACGATTTGAAAATATTTTCTACTATTAGGGAGCTGGATGATTGTAACCAACTTCAGCAGAATATAGAAATATTGGAAAATTGGTGCAACAGCAACAAATTACAACTTAACACGAAAAAATGTAAAGTAGTCACTTTTTCTAGGAAATCAAATTTATTTGTATTTAACTATAGTTGTCACGATAAAATATTAGAAAGGCAGAACACGGTTAAGGATTTGGGTGTAATTTTTGACACAAAACTCACTTTTGTGGAACATATGTGTGTTAAAGTTTCTGAAGCGTTGAAGGCTTATGGGTTTTTAATTCGCAATTGTAAGTCATTTAATAATATAAAGTCATTAACATTGCTATATTATACTTATGTCCGCTCTAAACTTGAATATGCCAGTATTGTATGGAGTCCTTTCTATGATTGTCATAACATTGCAATTGAAAGCGTTCAGAGAAAATTTCTAAAATTTTTAATGTTTAAAGTAAATGGTCTTTATCCGGCTAGAGGTATAGATAATAATTACTTGTGTGATCGTTTTAGTATGTGTAGTTTAGAATTAAGAAGAAAAGTTGCATCTTTAATTTTTTTGTACAAACTTGTTAATAATGCAATTGATTGTATTTCAATATTACAAAACATTAATTTTAATATTCCAAGGTCAAATTTAAGAACAAATGTATTATTTAGGTGTATGAGAGCTCGTACAAATATTCTATGTAAGGCTCCTATTAATGTAATGTGTAGAAATTTTAATGTTATTGGTAAGCATTGTGACATTTTTTCATGTTCTCAAAGGAACTTTATAAAAGTAGCTATTGAGTGTCTGAAATAAGCACTAATTTTTTATTTTATTTTATTTTATTTTTTTTATTAATTTATTTTCTTTTTCGGTTTGAATTTATATTAATTTTAGTCTAACTTGTATTATTAATGTTATTTTTTTTTGGTACTACTGCTTAAATCTTACCTATAGGTGTTATAAATTATGTAATATTTTTATCATTGTCCTGTAAATGGGAAACTGTTGGGCAATAAAGCTATTATTATTATTATTATTAAAATGTAAAAAAATAATGTGTGTGTACTTTGTACGTACGTAAGAAGTTATACTTCTATTATATGATTTCAACAGAATCAATATACTTTAAACAGTTTATTTATATTTTATTTAAATATTAAACTAATTTTAATACTTACTACTTTCCAAAAATTTTTATTAAAACAACACCAAAAATTAAAAAAATAAAAGAATAAAACACACGCAAACACATTGAAAAATGAAACAAAGAAATGATCTAAACAATAACTATTGATAAAAATTTTAACTAAATATGTATGTTCTGAAAAAAAATATAATAAATATATTTACAATCATCTTCTTCTTCTTAGCCTTCTATCGTCCACGTTTGGACATAGGCCTCTCCCAACTCCTTCCATCGGTCTCTATCCTGAGCAACATATTTCCAATTCGTTCCGGCTACTCTTTTAATATCATCAACCCATCTCATCTGTGGTCTTCCTCTCGGTCGTTTACTTTGGTAAGGTCTCCAATGTTGTATCGTGGCATTCCAACGTTGGTCTTTTTGTCTAACAGTGTGGCCTGCAAAGCTCCATTTAAGTTTGGCAACTTTTGTTGTTATGTCCTCGACTTTTGTTTTTGATCTTACCCAGTCGCTCCTCTTTTTATCTGACAGTCGTATACCTAACATTGCTCTTTCCATAGCTCTTTCTGTTGTAGCTAGTTTATTCATATTTGCCTTGGTTAGGGTCCAGGTTTGACACCCATATGTCATGATAGGAAGGATGCACTGGTTGAACACTTTGGTCCTCAAATATTGATGTATTTTGCGGTTCTTAAGTATCCAACCAAGTTTTCCAAATCCTGCCCATGCTAGTCTTGCTCTCCTATTAATTTCCGCACTTTGGTTTTCTTTGTCAAGTTTCAGGATTTGGCCTAGGTAGATATATTCCTGGACTTTTTCTATCTCACTGCCATTTATAGTTATGCGTCTGGGGTCATCTGTGTTTGTCATTATTTTTGTTTTCTTCATGTTCATTTTTAGACCGACGTATTGGGAGCTGCCTGCGAGTTCCTCTATCATAATTTGCAGTTCCTCGAATGAGCTCGCTATAATCACAATGTCGTCAGCGAATCTGAGGTGATTTAGCTTCTTGCCATTAACGTTAATGCCATAGGTTGACCAATTTGTCGTTTTGAAGACGTCTTCTAGTGCTAGGTTGAAAAGCTTTGGCTATATTACGTCTCCTTGTCTCACGCCTCTCTTAATAGGGATGGGATTTGTATTTTCGTCTAGTTGTACTATCATAGTTGCATTTTCATATATATTATGTATTAGTTGTCTATATCTCGAATCTATTCTACAATTATTAATAGCTTGTTCTATGGCCCACATCTCGATACTATCAAACGCCTTTTCATAGTCTACGAAGGCAAGAAATACGGGTAGTTGGTATTCATTTGCCTTCTCTATCAATGTTCTCATTGTCAGCAGATGGTCTGATGTACTATATCCTTTGCGGAAGCCAGCCTGTTCCACTGGTTGGTAATTGTCCATTTTGTAGTCCAATCATAAAATGTATAAAAAAAAATTAAAAAAAATTAAAATTTGCATTGGGGATTGAACCTGCGTCTATCAGGTTGTTAGATTTTGAACTCACCGCAAGCAGAATTTAGCTACTGAGACATATGAATGATGTGGAAAGATATAGCAACTAAAGTTTTAAACTTTTTTGACAGTTGTCTATTCTCTTAGTTTTGTAGCAGATGGATTTCTACTACAATGTTTTATAAAAAAAATATCCGTTAATTTAATATCCTATCCCAAGAAAAATATCTATTTTTCTAATATTTTGGCGAGTTTATATATCTTTAAAATTTCCTAAGCCGCTCCTGTTCGAAATATTTCAAAGTATTTCACAACATTGTAAACGGTAGGAAATTTCCTATTTATTTGTGTAGCATTTACTAACTACGTAGATAGTTATTGTGAAAACATTTATTGTTCTGGAAGGATTCGTTAGGTCCCAGTATATTTCCTTAAGTTTTGAGCGCTAAAAACCCTATGATATTATTGGTCAGAATTTTGAAACATCGTCGAGTTCTCTCCGCCGATTGGTCATATGTCAAACCGAAAGAATGATCGGCTTGAAGCGTAGGAGAATTTTCTGAAGGTTAGGTACGCGGTACGTATGCCACCGAAAATAAGAAAGTTCCAAAAATATGTCTGAAGAGTAAACATCTTTTTGTGTGGAACTCAACTAACAGACTCGTAGAAAGTCGCACTTTGCCGGCAAAATGGTTTTCTTCTTGTGGTAGAAGAACTGATGGATTTATAACATGTCAAGGAATATTATTACAATAGTTTCACAACATTTTACATGGATATATTCTTGTGAAACACTATTGTTATGCAGTTTGGTTTGCCGGCGGTAAAAAAAAAAGTGCGTGGTTTTCTGGTTTCCTGTTTCTGATGATGTTATAGTAACATTCCTGTATTGAAGATGATATTTGATTTGGTATCAATTTTATCCTGTTTCCAGTTTTGTAATGATTTGGATTTGAATGTCTTCCCTCCCCCAATCTCGAATGGAAAATTTTGAAGTTCCAAATGTGACATGTGACAAGGATTTTGTTTTAACGAGGTATGGATAATGTTTATTTTAAATAATTCAAAAGTGGATATTAATTTGGTAGAGGTTTTACATAATTAAATATTTTGTTTTCAACATGGATTCTCGGAAATTTTTATGTAAAGTAAAATGGCAGTGACTTTTGACAGCCATTTCAAATTTTTGTTTTGGTACACGGTACACTGCTAAAAATAAGGTTAATAATTGTAAAACCATATTTTTGTTTTTATTGTTCATTTCATGTTTGAGAATGTGTTTATTCTCAAAATAAAAATAAAAAGGTATAAAGGTTTAAATAAACATTATAAAATGTACACATCTTTATTTCTGTAACCTCTTTATTTAAGAAAATTATTAACAGATATCTAATACAAGTGAATAAGTTTTAGAACAGAAGAAAATATAATGGCATAGAAGCCAACAAAGATAAATGTAGCCCAGTTTAACCCCAACGAGGAATCTACGATGAATGTCCCCCAGTTGCTTTCCAGTAAGTACTCGATATGAGAATTTGAGGATTTTTCAAACGGCGTCCCAATTTGTTTAAATAATAGGAAAGTCCTCAAGTCTGTGTAAGTATCCTTTGCTTATTTGGTTATGTAGTTAATCTTCTTTAACCCTCCTACCCCTCCCAACGAATCTACGACCTGCCACCGCACAAAAAATGAGCTGCCGTCTTGCGCATGAAGGTTTGCGTGTCTGTTCCTTCTACTAGCCCCATTTCTACCCCCCAGTATTTTTATGGTTAGTTCTTTCCTTGATCCCATTAGAGCAGACAGGTAAAACGCTTCAAATGGCGCCCAACGTGGGGCGTGTTATTTCTAGCCCCCCTGACCCCATTAGCATGTGCCCACTACCATGTCCTTTTAGCCTCCTTTCGGTCTCATTTGTACTACAACTGTTAGGCAGTGCCCGTCTTGGGCAGCCGATCTCAGTTTGTGGTGCAGGTGTTTCCGACAACATGGAAGCTCGACTCTTGTCATGTTTTGTATGCCCATTGTTACAAGTCTAGCTTGTAGACATGTTCAACTAGTAGTTAGCCTATCTACTAGTCCCCAATGTCTTTAGCCACCCCCCACTTAGTGTTACACTTGTAATACTTGTAACGTACACCCAGAAGTTTGACCCGAGTAAATATCGGCCCAGTCTTCCCATGTAGTTTAGCCCAGATTCCTCTTGTCTTGCCCCCAGAAACTGTTTCATGTCTTTTAGTGCCCCCGAAACTGTTTCAGTCTGTTAGTCCCTATGAAAGAGCCCATTTTTGTAGTTTTTGTTGCAGAATGTTAATAATTTTTCCAAAGAGGTGTAAGTATGTACACTTTGTATTGTGGTGTTGATTTGGTCGTGCTGCTGATTGTATAGGCATGTACCATTTCATACATCATAGTGTATTTACATTGTAACCCCATTTTATGTAAACTGTAGTATACTGGTATTGTATTTTATGTATCATACAACAGAATAGTATGTTAAATATTGTGACGTACTTACTATATTGTATTGATATTGTACCCATGATGAAAGCATTGGTTAAATTTTTTGGAAAATATTGATTAATTATATAGACAAACAGATGAGTAAAAAGTAAAGTAAAATTTTTTTTAAATTTTTGGTAATAAGTAACGTTAAATTTTTTTGAAAATTTTGGTAAAAGTTACGATTAAAATGTTTTTAATATTGAATCCACTTATAGAGTATAACAATATGTTATATTTTTTTGCATGTATTCTTGTAGATCAACAGTTTTTTACAGAATAAACGTTTTTTGTGATTATTGATTTGGTCGTTTGAGTAGATGTGTGATAATAGTTGGTATGGTCCGTGTATGAGCTAATTCGGTATGGTCTGAGTGTATGTCCCGTGATTTTCCAGCGAAGCCTATCTCTGTTGGGTATGGAATGCCACAGGTTAGTTGGAGAAGTCATCCTTGAAGAAGTAACCCCATGAAGAAGTGAAGAGGGAAACCGTGGCGAGGCCCCTCCACTTGTTCATGAAGAAGTAAAGAGGGAAACTGTGGCGAGGCCCCTCCACTTATTAATGAAGAAGTAGACCCCTTGTTTTTTCAAGCAGCCAGGAGAAAAGCTATCACTTTTTGATTTGAAGATAGCGTACTCTGTCGACACTGTTTTGAAAATAACCCTTGATGTATGGATTTGTTCATGTTAGAAGTGAAGAAAAAGTAACCCCATGAAGAAGTGAAGAGGGAAACCGTGGCGAGGCCCCTCCACTTGTTCATGAAGAAGTGAAGAGGGAAACCGTGGCGAGGCCCCTCCACTTATTAAAAAAATGATGTATGTTTTCTTGTATCTGGCATATCACAAGTGTAATACTCGTGATGAGGAAGTGTTGTTCAGTTGTCTGGGAACACTCCCATTAATAGTCAGAGCAAGAACAGTTTTATTTGTGTAAGCTCATATAAGAACCAAGTTTCAATATTTGTTTGTGTTTGTAAGCCCATGTATATGGAGTATATATAAGAACCAAGTTTCAATATTTGTTTGTGTTTGTAAGCCCATGTATATGGAGTATATATAAGAACCAAGTTTCAAAATTATTTGTGTTTGTAAGCCCATGTATATGAAGAATGTCTAAATGTCTTATGAATCTGTTTGTTCCCTGCTTGTTTGTCTATTCCTGTTTTGTCTGGAAATTTTAGAGTCTGTTATCCCGTATTGTTCTGTTAGCCCCTGTCCATGATAGAGTTTGATTTTTTTGGCGAATAGTTCGTTGACCTCTCTTGTGTTTGTTTATTGAAAGTAGGCTAAGAGCAGAAGCTGTGACAAGGCTGGTGAGCTTAGGATCTGGCCGCGTTGAGTACAGGTGAAGCTTGCTTTCGGTAGATAAATGGAAGTGGTCGTTCGTCGGAACTGTCATTCTTTCCAATGTCCCTTCGGTCTTTCCCCTGTGTGTTGCTTTCATCCCTGTTTTGAAAAGTATTCTAACCCCAGTTTGGAAGAATAAGATCTACTCATGTTTTGGAAAAGTAAGGTCATATCCCCGGTTTTGAAAAATAAAGCATATCCCAGTTAGTGATTTGAAAATGTGAAAGTTGTCTTGTGAACTTTCATGAAATTCTTTTATGTCCTAGGTAGGACTGTTGATTGAAAACGTAATGATGTAGTATTTCCTATGTCATGTGTTACGTTTATTTTTTTTTGGTCTTGATTAAATAGTTTGATATCCCGTTTGAATCCAGTATACTAGTTTTTTTTGGTCTTTTATGTTGTCACACGCATTCCCCCCCCCCCTGTTTGGTCTTGTTTGAATGAGTTGTTGAGATAAGTTATTTGTGACATTTTATCTCAACGAGGTATTTAGACTGGATTGTCTAAATCCTCCTTTTGCCGAACCGTTGCCGATAAAAATTCCGTGAAACTCGCTAGGTGTTTAGAGTTTAAGCAGATGCCTATCTGCTGAGCCAAGAGCTCAGAAAGATTTTTTAGTTTTTGAAAACCAATCCTAGTTAGGCAACGAGGTGATGAGGCTGTGTCTGCCCTGCTATATGGTATATATTATATGGTATATGTATATATATCACTTGTGTTACTGCAGTGGATGTCAGCGAGGTCCACACAGGGCACAAGATTATTTCTTTCCCAAGACACAGAAACTCTTGTCACCTACAGTTCTCAGTAGAGTCTTTAAACATTTAAGTCTACTCGACTTTAAAGAGTCTGGCGATTGATGGCACGCTAGCCCACTCCCTAATGATGTTTTGTTTTTGTTTAATCCCCATTAGCCATTATTTAAATATTTTGGTATTGTTGTCCTGTCACACCCAAAATGTCAATGTTGGATTTTTGTAGTTATCGAAAACTGAATTGGTAATCCAGTTTCCTCTCTTCCGAGGAGGCTATAGTTTAATCAAATAAGTTTCTTGTGGAATTAAAATATTAAAATACAACAAAATATAGACTTAAAAAGCAATATATTAGATGAAGATTAGTAGAAATTTTGTTGGTAATCAAATTATGTAAATCAAAGCATTACCTACTAGCTAGGTAGGTACATTTTCCAAATTTATTTCTTTTATAGGTATGTAATTCTTTTCCAAATTTATAGGTATGTAATTTTTTATTGCAATACTGAAACATCTACAATAATTACGTACCTGTTGCTTTTAAAAACTATTTAAAAAGTCACTACAATAAAATTATAAACTTGCTTTTTGTCTCTGTTCTCACAACAATAAAAACTAATATACACACAATTTGTTTACCCACAACCATTGACGTATTAATAAAATAACCAACATATTGAACAAATGTTGACAGGTCATTGTAATTACCCAATCAGAGGACGTATAACGTTTAAGCTGCGCCCAGGACCAAGACTTTTGATGAATTCGCGCACATACACATTTACTCCCAACGTGCCCAAAGAAGTATAACTTCAAAAATAAGTTACAATTATTTCCTCTTGACTGGCGTTCTTAGACATTTTATAATAAATAACAGGCGCCATGTAGTGCCCTTAAGAGAAAGGGACATCTTCAATATTATTTTATTTGGTTTTGGACATAAATGTTGTTTTAACAACCCGATTAATTCACTATACTTCTTGGCAGATGGTAAATCTGGTGCTGTAAGTGTTGTTAAAGTTGAATAAATCTTCGGCGAGAAATGTACGTAGTTCAGTTACATTTGAAGGTTTTGGAATTTTCAAAATAAGTTATCAATCGAAGTAGCACAGAAAACGACAATAAATATCGTTCCCATACCAGCAGATTGACAGCAGGTGGAATACTTTCTTTGGTTACAACCTCCTGAGATTTTCAAAAATTATAAATCATACAGGATGCCGAGGAAATTAAGATGAGACAATTTGAAATAATTCACAACCCATCTACTCAGCGTGGTAAAAGTTCCAACAAGAAAGATTCCTTAGTACTTAACAAAAGAGTAAATGAATTAAAATGTATAAACATTTTCAATTTCTTTGCAACACGAAAATGCAGCAGCTGCATAATACTCTGGTTAAATCGGAGAGTGCAGAAAGAGTCTATACCGGTTTCGAAGGTTTTTTCCTCCATTATCAGTAGTCCAGTAGAAGAGGATATGGGAGGTTCCTTGAGGTTCATTGCTCTTCGTATGCAGAAGATGTACCTTTGGCACTGCGGTTAAAAAGATTACGAGAACAAAAGTGTTGACGCCCGCAATGGACAAAAACTTGTACAAATTGGTGAAACATCATGGTGGAATGAGCGGTTTGAAATCGTTAAACATGAATTACAAGACTTAAATGAAGTTTATTTAGGTTGTAATGCCAAATCAATGTTTATGAAACGTAGACCTTCCGGATATATTCTGCCTACCGTTAAGTAATATGAAGGACGACACTTTCCAAAAAAATCTTATGAAACAATTAAGGTGTGCTCGGTGTCATCAAAGAGCCAGATGGAGTTGGTGAAAAATGTAATATAACTCTTTGTATTGATAGTGACTGTTTTAAAAAACTTTTCATTTAAATTAATTTTTTCTGCTACATTATTTATTAAGGCGCTGTAGTGCCCAGTGTACTCATTTGGGTACATATCTATATCTAAGTAATTCTATTTTTTTTCAAATATAGAACTTTACATTTGAAGTTTTGTTACAAATAATATTACTAATAAATACCCAATGAAAAATATATTAACAACCTGGAACAACTAGAAGATATAACAATTCAAGAACTAGAACTAACGTTAAGAGAAATGAAAAACAATAAAGCTCCTGGTCCCGGAGGTATTCCAATTGAACTCATTAAGCACAGCACGACACAGGCAAAAGAAATTTTAGTTGAAATATTCAAAGGATGCCTTTCAGGCAATAGTGGCGTGCCCTCTGAGTGGAAAAACTCCATAACTACCCCTATATACAAAAAAGATGGTAGGAAAAATTGTAATAATTACAGAGGCATTAGTGTGACCAGCTCAGTTGGAAGACTGTACGGACGAATAATAAAGAAACGGATAGAAAAGGAGTTGCAAGATTCCCAAGAACAAAGTGGATTTAGGGCAGGTAGATCATGCACAGATAACATTTTCTGCATAAGGCAACTACTAGAAAAACGTTCTGCTAGAAATTTAGAAACTCACATGGTATTTGTAGACTTAAAAAAGCATACGATACCGTTCCCAGAGAAAAAATGTTTGAGGTATTACAACAAACCACTTTAAATAGAAAATACATCCAAACAATAAAAGATCTCTATGCTAATGCAACAACAGCAATTAAAATTGGAATGAAACTTTCAAATACCTTTGAAACTTCGAAAGGCCGTTTGCAGGGATGCTGTCTGTCGCCCACTTTATTTAAAATTTACCTTACACATGTGTTAAAATATTGGACTAGGAAATGCCAAACAATGGGGATACCAGTAGGAGATTCTTATTTGTATACGTTGCTATTTGCTAGTATACGATCAAGTTGTGATTGCTGCTGATAAAGATGACGCCAGTTACATGATTAGAAAATTGAAAGAGGAGTACCGAAAATGGAGTTTGGAAATGAGCATGGAGAAAACTCAATACCTTGTAGTCGGAGGTGATACTGAAGACTTAGAATTAGAAGGGGAATACATAAAAGGATGTGATGAATTTAAATATCTAGGTTCTATTTTTAACAAAAACTCTACATGCGATCAAGATATAGAATATCGAATAAGTCAAGGAAGAAAAGCTATAAAACAGCTGAATGGCATTTGGTGGAGTACAGGACTGCAAAATCAGACAAAGAAAAAATCTACCAAACTATCGTGGATGGAATTGTCCTGTACAACTCGGAAGTGTGGGAAGTAAAAGACCGACAAAATAAAAGACTTCAAGCTTTAAAAATGGACGCGCTTAGAAGAAGCTGCAGAATATCTAAACTGCAGCATATCCCAAACGAAGAAATAAAAGAAAGAATGGAAGTAGAAAAGGATATTATAGACAGAATAGAACAAGAAAGATTAATGTGGTACGGGCATGTCTAGAGAATGGGACCAAAAAGATGGCCCAAGAAAATGATCCAGTATGCACCACCCGAGAGAAGAAAAAGAGGCAGACCCAAGAGAACATGGATACAAGATGTAGAGAAAGCAATGAACAGTAGACAACTCAACGAGGAAGATATTCGTGACCGAAAAGTATGGCGAATAGGATGCGGGAAACGGCGGATGCTGTAGAACACCCGATATATATATATATATATATATATATATATATATATATATATATATATATATATATATATATATATATATATATATATATATATATATATATATGATTGTTAATATGTAATGACTGTTGGAATGTAATAAAAATTTTATTGGGGAATGCAGTCAATAAATATTTGGGCTATTCAGTGAAACACTTTGAACTTATTAGTCGAGCTTTCGAAAATTTTATTTTCTTTATCAAGACTATCTACAAATAAAAATGTTTAAATTTAGATAAAACTCAAAACAAAACTTAACTTACTGCTCGTGGTTACAAATTAATAATTATACAACTTATATAAAAACATGAAAATTTCTTAAAAGTAATATGTAAACGTAAAAATTTTGATAGTATGTCAATTCGACATCACTCAAAAAAATGTCGTTGGACTACTATAATAATTCGATAGGTTGGGAAAGAAATTAATGACATAATTTGTTGTAATTTATGATAGAAGAAATAAAAAAAAATTTTATTTTAGGTAGAATTATTAGTAATATTTCAACAAATTTTAATAAGACAAAATGTTATTATAAATGATACTTAATTTATCAATGTCAGATCTCTTATTAATGCAATTTGATTTTTTTATCCAAACCATTTCTTTAAATTCTCTTTTGCGTAAATTAATTTCCCTTTCTAAAATTGTGGTTTCTTGAAACATGAAAACATGATCATCATTAATCACATGTTCTGCCAAGGCACAAGATGGGACATTTCTCTTAATATCACTTTTGTGTGAAGTTAATCTAAGGGATAAATTCCTTGAGGTTTGACCAACGTAACATTTACCACAAGTGATACAAGGTATAGAGTAAATAAGATTAGAACTCTCCATAATTTGTAGTGGAGTCTTTGTTTTGGTGTAAAGACTGTTTAAAGTTTTAATATTTCTAGTGGCAATCTTAATTTTTGGATTTTGCCTAAATAACTTAACCAACTTGGGTGTTAAAGTTGGTATATATGGTAGAGAACAATAAGAAATGGTAGGTAAACTTTCTAATTCCCTTTCCTGTTGGTCAATATTGTCTTCCTGAAGTGTTCTATTATAATTAGTGCTAAAAATTAATTTGTTTAATAAACCCCTGGGATAACCATTTTCTAATAAAATTTCTCTTAATTTGTTGAGGTCATTATTTACAAAATCCCTATGTGACAGTTTACATATTCTGTTTTTTAGTCCTAAAACTAAGTTAATTTTCATTTTGAAAGGATGTTGAGAAAGATAATGAATATACCTATTACTGCAAAAAGGTTTCTTGTACCATTGAGTTCGTAGGATATTATTAGAATCTCGGTGAATTAACAAATCTAAGAAAGGTAAGCAATGATTTACCTCTTTTTCGTAAGTAAATTGGATACTTTGATTCCAACTATTAAAAATAGATAATGTATATTCAATTTTGTCTGATGGTAAAGCCAAGATTAAATTATCTACAAACCTCTTTATAAAAGGAATTGGAAAATCAATTTTCTTTCTTATATCATCAATCAAGTCATCCAAGACAAAATTACTAACTATAGGGGAAATCTTTGAACCCATTGGTGTCCCATAAACTTGTTTGTATATAAAGTCTTGGAAAATTAAGATATTTGAATTGAATATGAACTCCAAAATACTTTTAAAGGTTTGCAGATCAAGGTTACAATTATTTGATATTAAATTCCAGTGCTTCTCAACACTTACCAGTACCATATGTAAAGGAAGATTAGTAAATAACGACGTTACATCAAAACTAACAATTTCGTATCCATTGGGTAATTTAAAATTATTAATGTAATTGTTAAAGTGAAAAGAATCTTTAATACAAAAATCGTTGGAGGAATTATAAGATTTGGTTAAAATTTCAGTAAAGAATTTAGAAAGTTTACTGTTAGGAGAATCAATTGCAGAAACTATTGGTCTCATTGATAAAGTAGGCTTATGAATTTTTGGTAGAGTATAGAATCTAGGAACTACAGAGTTATATATTGTCAAAGTGGAGGCTATTTCTTTAGTAACAAACCCTTTATTTTTTAGTTGTGAGACAATTTTGTTAGCTTTTTGTTGAAGTGTAGAAACAGGGTTGTTTGTTAGTTTCACATAATACTTTTTATCATTTAATAAAGCTAAACTTTTTTCTTCATAGTCTGTTTTATACATTAGTACTGTTACATTACCTTTATCACTTTTGACCAAATATAACTCAGGGTGAGTTTTTAAAAACTGCTTACTTTCTTCATACAAATTGTTTAAGAAATGTTTATTAGAATTATCTAAGTGAATGTAATTGGTAATTATATTAGTACATTTAGCTCTAAGGTTGTCTTTAATATTATTATCAAAATTTGTCAAAACATTTTCTACATCTGCTAATAATGAAGACATGCTAACGTCTTTACGTTTCGGCAACAAACAAAATTTAGGACCTAATGATAATAATTTTTTAACATTATATGGTATATCTATATCAGTTAAATTTTTTATCCATTTTTCTTGAAAAGTGACAAATTTAAAATTATCTAGTTTTAATGCTTCAAATTTATTTAAATTATATCTTTTAATTTCAAGAAACTTTTTTTTGTAAAAATCATTTTGTCTAAAATTAAAGTTATCTATAATAAATTGTGGAAGGTAATTTCTCAATTTAATTTTTGTCTCACCAAGTTGTTGTTCTAGCATCCTAATATTTGAAAAAGTGACTTTAATTTCTAAATTAATTATATTCTTTCCCAATCTCGAATTAAAATTCTGAATAAGATTTCCAGTTCTTCCTCTAGTGTGGTTTATCAAATGATTTACGTTTACCATTCCATTGTTTATATGTTTGGGTAGAAGATGGTGTTTTCTACATTTTAATAAAAAAATTTTTCTGTTTCTTAAAGTTGCAAGTTTGTTGTTTATGTTTGCCCATTGTTTCAGGAAACTTACAGCAGCAGGACCATATTCATAGTAGATGTTACCATAAAACCCCATTATAACCAATATGATTGTTAATATGTAATGACTGTTGGAATGTAATAAAAATTTTATTGGGGAATGCAGTCAATAAATATTTGGGCTATTCAGTGAAACATTTTGAACTTATTAGTCGAGCTTTCGAAAATTTTATTTTCTTTATCAAGACTATCTACAAATAAAAATGTTTAAATTTAGATAAAACTCAAAACAAAACTTAACTTACTGCTCGTGGTTACAAATTAATAATTATACAACTTATATAAAAACATGAAAATTTCTTAAAAGTAATATGTAAACGTAAAAATTTTGATAGTATGTCAATTCGACATCACTCAAAAAAATGTCGTTGGACTACTATAATAATTCGATAGGTTGGGAAAGAAATTAATGACATAATTTGTTGTAATTTATGATAGAAGAAATAAAAAAAAATTTTATTTTAGGTAGAATTATTAGTAATATTTCAACAAATTTTAATAAGACAAAATGTTATTATAAATGATACTTAATTTATCAATGTCAGATCTCTTATTAATGCAATTTGATTTTTTTATCCAAACCATTTCTTTAAATTCTCTTTTGCGTAAATTAATTTCCCTTTCTAAAATTGTGGTTTCTTGAAACATGAAAACATGATCATCATTAATCACATGTTCTGCCAAGGCACAAGATGGGACATTTCTCTTAATATCACTTTTGTGTGAAGTTAATCTAAGGGATAAATTCCTTGAGGTTTGACCAACGTAACATTTACCACAAGTGATACAAGGTATAGAGTAAATAAGATTAGAACTCTCCATAATTTGTAGTGGAGTCTTTGTTTTGGTGTAAAGACTGTTTAAAGTTTTAATATTTCTAGTGGCAATCTTAATTTTTGGATTTTGCCTAAATAACTTAACCAACTTGGGTGTTAAAGTTGGTATATATGGTAGAGAACAATAAGAAATGGTAGGTAAACTTTCTAATTCCCTTTCCTGTTGGTCAATATTGTCTTCCTGAAGTGTTCTATTATAATTAGTGCTAAAAATTAATTTGTTTAATAAACCCCTGGGATAACCATTTTCTAATAAAATTTCTCTTAATTTGTTGAGGTCATTATTTACAAAATCCCTATGTGACAGTTTACATATTCTGTTTTTTAGTCCTAAAACTAAGTTAATTTTCATTTTGAAAGGATGTTGAGAAAGATAATGAATATACCTATTACTGCAAAAAGGTTTCTTGTACCATTGAGTTCGTAGGATATTATTAGAATCTCGGTGAATTAACAAATCTAAGAAAGGTAAGCAATGATTTACCTCTTTTTCGTAAGTAAATTGGATACTTTGATTCCAACTATTAAAAATAGATAATGTATATTCAATTTTGTCTGATGGTAAAGCCAAGATTAAATCATCTACAAACCTCTTTATAAAAGGAATTGGAAAATCAATTTTCTTTCTTATATCATCAATCAAGTCATCCAAGACAAAATTACTAACTATAGGGGAAATCTTTGAACCCATTGGTGTCCCATAAACTTGTTTGTATATAAAGTCTTGGAAAATTAAGATATTTGAATTGAATATGAACTCCAAAATACTTTTAAAGGTTTGCAGATCAAGGTTACAATTATTTGATATTAAATTCCAGTGCTTCTCAACACTTACCAGTACCATATGTAAAGGAAGATTAGTAAATAACGACGTTACATCAAAACTAACAATTTCGTATCCATTGGGTAATTTAAAATTATTAATGTAATTGTTAAAGTGAAAAGAATCTTTAATACAAAAATCGTTGGAGGAATTATAAGATTTGGTTAAAATTTCAGTAAAGAATTTAGAAAGTTTACTGTTAGGAGAATCAATTGCAGAAACTATTGGTCTCATTGATAAAGTAGGCTTATGAATTTTTGGTAGAGTATAGAATCTAGGAACTACAGAGTTATATATTGTCAAAGTGGAGGCTATTTCTTTAGTAACAAACCCTTTATTTTTTAGTTGTGAGACAATTTTGTTAGCTTTTTGTTGAAGTGTAGAAACAGGGTTGTTTGTTAGTTTCACATAATACTTTTTATCATTTAATAAAGCTAAACTTTTTTCTTCATAGTCTGTTTTATACATTAGTACTGTTACATTACCTTTATCACTTTTGACCAAATATAACTCAAGGTGAGTTTTTAAAAACTGCTTACTTTCTTCATACAAATTGTTTAAGAAATGTTTATTAGAATTATCTAAGTGAATGTAATTGGTAATTATATTAGTACATTTAGCTCTAAGGTTGTCTTTAATATTATTATCAAAATTTGTCAAAACATTTTCTACATCTGCTAATAATGAAGACATGCTAACGTCTTTACGTTTCGGTAACAAACAAAATTTAGGACCTAATGATAATAATTTTTTAACATTATATGGTATATCTATATCAGTTAAATTTTTTATCCATTTTTCTTGAAAAGTGACAAATTTAAAATTATCTAGTTTTAATGCTTCAAATTTATTTAAATTATATCTTTTAATTTCAAGAAACTTTTTTTTGTAAAAATCATTTTGTCTAAAATTAAAGTTATCTATAATAAATTGTGGAAGGTAATTTCTCAATTTAATTTTTGTCTCACCAAGTTGTTGTTCTAGCATCCTAATATTTGAAAAAGTGACTTTAATTTCTAAATTAATTATATTCTTTCCCAATCTCGAATTAAAATTCTGAATAAGATTTCCAGTTCTTCCTCTAGTGTGGTTTATCAAATGATTTACGTTTACCATTCCATTGTTTATATGTTTGGGTAGAAGATGGTGTTTTCTACATTTTAATAAAAAAATTTTTCTGTTTCTTAAAGTTGCAAGTTTGTTGTTTATGTTTGCCCATTGTTTCAGGAAACTTACAGCAGCAGGACCATATTCATAGTAGATGTTACCATAAAACCCCATTATAACCAATATGATTGTTAATATGTAATGACTGTTGGAATGTAATAAAAATTTTATTGGGGAATGCAGTCAATAAATATTTGGGCTATTCAGTGAAACACTTTGAACTTATTAGTCGAGCTTTCGAAAATTTTATTTTCTTTATCAAGACTATCTACAAATAAAAATGTTTAAATTTAGATAAAACTCAAAACAAAACTTAACTTACTGCTCGTGGTTACAAATTAATAATTATACAACTTATATAAAAACATGAAAATTTCTTAAAAGTAATATGTAATATATGTGATATTAATATTTATATATATATATACATATATATATATATAAAAAAAATTTTTATTTAAAAAATTTTTATTATATATATATATATATGTATATATATATACATATATATATATATATATATATATATATATATATATATATATATATATATATATATATATATATATATATATGTTCGGAAAGGTTTCCGCGGTTAATACAATGAAACTTAAAGCTAAAATCAATATCAACAAAAGAATTAATATTAAAATTAAACTCACCAGGCTTCCGGGTTGAACCGCGTCGTTGGTTTCTAGGCCGAGCTTTCGACGTCCTCTCTGACGTCATCTTCAGGGCTTCCGGGGTCTCAGTCTCCTGAGGCTCCAGACACTACACTCACTACTCACTACTTCACTACTCACTGCAATACTGCAGAAGAAAAAGTGACTTTAATTTCTAAATTAATTATATTCTTTCCCAATCTCGAATTAAAATTCTGAATAAGATTTCCAGTTCTTCCTCTAGTGTGGTTTATCAAATGATTTACGTTTACCATTCCATTGTTTATATGTTTGGGTAGAAGATGGTGTTTTCTACATTTTAATAAAAAAATTTTTCTGTTTCTTAAAGTTGCAAGTTTGTTGTTTATGTTTGCCCATTGTTTCAGGAAACTTACAGCAGCAGGACCATATTCATAGTAGATGTTACCATAAAACCCCATTATAACCAATATGATTGTTAATATGTAATGACTGTTGGAATGTAATAAAAATTTTATTGGGGAATGCAGTCAATAAATATTTGGGCTATTCAGTGAAACATTTTGAACTTATTAGTCGAGCTTTCGAAAATTTTATTTTCTTTATCAAGACTATCTACAAATAAAAATGTTTAAATTTAGATAAAACTCAAAACAAAACTTAACTTACTGCTCGTGGTTACAAATTAATAATTATACAACTTATATAAAAACATGAAAATTTCTTAAAAGTAATATGTAAACGTAAAAATTTTGATAGTATGTCAATTCGACATCACTCAAAAAAATGTCGTTGGACTACTATAATAATTCGATAGGTTGGGAAAGAAATTAATGACATAATTTGTTGTAATTTATGATAGAAGAAATAAAAAAAAAATTTATTTTAGGTAGAATTATTAGTAATATTTCAACAAATTTTAATAAGACAAAATGTTATTATAAATGATACTTAATTTATCAATGTCAGATCTCTTATTAATGCAATTTGATTTTTTTATCCAAACCATTTCTTTAAATTCTCTTTTGCGTAAATTAATTTCCCTTTCTAAAATTGTGGTTTCTTGAAACATGAAAACATGATCATCATTAATCACATGTTCTGCCAAGGCACAAGATGGGACATTTCTCTTAATATCACTTTTGTGTGAAGTTAATCTAAGGGATAAATTCCTTGAGGTTTGACCAACGTAACATTTACCACAAGTGATACAAGGTATAGAGTAAATAAGATTAGAACTCTCCATAATTTGTAGTGGAGTCTTTGTTTTGGTGTAAAGACTGTTTAAAGTTTTAATATTTCTAGTGGCAATCTTAATTTTTGGATTTTGCCTAAATAACTTAACCAACTTGGGTGTTAAAGTTGGTATATATGGTAGAGAACAATAAGAAATGGTAGGTAAACTTTCTAATTCCCTTTCCTGTTGGTCAATATTGTCTTCCTGAAGTGTTCTATTATAATTAGTGCTAAAAATTAATTTGTTTAATAAACCCCTGGGATAACCATTTTCTAATAAAATTTCTCTTAATTTGTTGAGGTCATTATTTACAAAATCCCTATGTGACAGTTTACATATTCTGTTTTTTAGTCCTAAAACTAAGTTAATTTTCATTTTGAAAGGATGTTGAGAAAGATAATGAATATACCTATTACTGCAAAAAGGTTTCTTGTACCATTGAGTTCGTAGGATATTATTAGAATCTCGGTGAATTAACAAATCTAAGAAAGGTAAGCAATGATTTACCTCTTTTTCGTAAGTAAATTGGATACTTTGATTCCAACTATTAAAAATAGATAATGTATATTCAATTTTGTCTGATGGTAAAGCCAAGATTAAATCATCTACAAACCTCTTTATAAAAGGAATTGGAAAATCAATTTTCTTTCTTATATCATCAATCAAGTCATCCAAGACAAAATTACTAACTATAGGGGAAATCTTTGAACCCATTGGTGTCCCATAAACTTGTTTGTATATAAAGTCTTGGAAAATTAAGATATTTGAATTGAATATGAACTCCAAAATACTTTTAAAGGTTTGCAGATCAAGGTTACAATTATTTGATATTAAATTCCAGTGCTTCTCAACACTTACCAGTACCATATGTAAAGGAAGATTAGTAAATAACGACGTTACATCAAAACTAACAATTTCGTATCCATTGGGTAATTTAAAATTATTAATGTAATTGTTAAAGTGAAAAGAATCTTTAATACAAAAATCGTTGGAGGAATTATAAGATTTGGTTAAAATTTCAGTAAAGAATTTAGAAAGTTTACTGTTAGGAGAATCAATTGCAGAAACTATTGGTCTCATTGATAAAGTAGGCTTATGAATTTTTGGTAGAGTATAGAATCTAGGAACTACAGAGTTATATATTGTCAAAGTGGAGGCTATTTCTTTAGTAACAAACCCTTTATTTTTTAGTTGTGAGACAATTTTGTTAGCTTTTTGTTGAAGTGTAGAAACAGGGTTGTTTGTTAGTTTCACATAATACTTTTTATCATTTAATAAAGCTAAACTTTTTTCTTCATAGTCTGTTTTATACATTAGTACTGTTACATTACCTTTATCACTTTTGACCAAATATAACTCAAGGTGAGTTTTTAAAAACTGCTTACTTTCTTCATACAAATTGTTTAAGAAATGTTTATTAGAATTATCTAAGTGAATGTAATTGGTAATTATATTAGTACATTTAGCTCTAAGGTTGTCTTTAATATTATTATCAAAATTTGTCAAAACATTTTCTACATCTGCTAATAATGAAGACATGCTAACGTCTTTACGTTTCGGTAACAAACAAAATTTAGGACCTAATGATAATAATTTTTTAACATTATATGGTATATCTATATCAGTTAAATTTTTTATCCATTTTTCTTGAAAAGTGACAAATTTAAAATTATCTAGTTTTAATGCTTCAAATTTATTTAAATTATATCTTTTAATTTCAAGAAACTTTTTTTTGTAAAAATCATTTTGTCTAAAATTAAAGTTATCTATAATAAATTGTGGAAGGTAATTTCTCAATTTAATTTTTGTCTCACCAAGTTGTTGTTCTAGCATCCTAATATTTGAAAAAGTGACTTTAATTTCTAAATTAATTATATTCTTTCCCAATCTCGAATTAAAATTCTGAATAAGATTTCCAGTTCTTCCTCTAGTGTGGTTTATCAAATGATTTACGTTTACCATTCCATTGTTTATATGTTTGGGTAGAAGATGGTGTTTTCTACATTTTAATAAAAAAATTTTTCTGTTTCTTAAAGTTGCAAGTTTGTTGTTTATGTTTGCCCATTGTTTCAGGAAACTTACAGCAGCAGGACCATATTCATAGTAGATGTTACCATAAAACCCCATTATAACCAATATGATTGTTAATATGTAATGACTGTTGGAATGTAATAAAAATTTTATTGGGGAATGCAGTCAATAAATATTTGGGCTATTCAGTGAAACACTTTGAACTTATTAGTCGAGCTTTCGAAAATTTTATTTTCTTTATCAAGACTATCTACAAATAAAAATGTTTAAATTTAGATAAAACTCAAAACAAAACTTAACTTACTGCTCGTGGTTACAAATTAATAATTATACAACTTATATAAAAACATGAAAATTTCTTAAAAGTAATATGTAATATATGTGATATTAATATTTATATATATATATACATATATATATATATAAAAAAAATTTTTATTTAAAAAATTTTTATTATATATATATATATATGTATATATATATATACATATATATATATATATATATATATATATATATATATATATATATGTTCGGAAAGGTTTCCGCGGTTAATACAATGAAACTTAAAGCTAAAATCAATATCAACAAAAGAATTAATATTAAAATTAAACTCACCAGGCTTCCGGGTTGAACCGCGTCGTTGGTTTCTAGGCCGAGCTTTCGACGTCCTCTCTGACGTCATCTTCAGGGCTTCCGGGGTCTCAGTCTCCTGAGGCTCCAGACACTACACTCACTACTCACTACTTCACTACTCACTGCAATACTGTTGTTGCTGACGCTGGGGCGGTCATTTATACCGTGGACTGGTGTGACTGACGTGGCTGTCGATGACGTGGCGGAGTGGGAATTAGCGCGAAGACGATTTGGAGAGGCGCGAAGATTTTTGATGGCGGGAATTGTATTTGTAGATGGAGCGGACGATGTTTTCTTTAGGAGGGGTCTCCAAGTCGAAGGTAAACGGATGCCGTCATCTCTTTTATTGAGACAATTTGGCCGTTTTTCGATTTCTATGCCTTCTCGGATAATTCTTTGTTTATAGAAGCGGATGGGGGCTATGGTTCTGGAGTGTTCAAAGTCAATTTTGTGACCTGTATGAAGATGGTGTTGGCCTAGGGCTGAAACTGAATCGGAATTGCGAACAGATATGGAATGTTCATAAATCCTATTTTGGATTCTACGATTGGTTTGTCCTATGTAAGATCGGGGGCAGTCTGCACAAGGAATTTCATAAACTCCGTGTTGTTCATTTGGAATGTTGTCTTTGACGGATCGGACAAGAGATGAAAGTTTTTGTTGGGGGGTAAATACTGTTTTTATTCCTCGTGGTTTAAGAATTCTGTCGATTTTGTCAGTAACACCTTTGATATAGGGAAGTTCTCAAACAATATCCTATCTCACCCTCAGACATTCTAGTAAGTTTCGACATCGTTTCACTTTTTACTAACATTCCTATAGATGACACCCTAAATATTCTGGAAACGAAACACAGTATCCAGCAAGACCACTTATCTCTCATTAAACATTGCATGTCCAACACTTATTTCATCTTCCAAAATCAATTCTACAGACAAATAAATGGTGCCCCAATGGGCTCACCACTCTCTCCAGTAATTGCTAATATCTTTATGGAAGATTTTGAGACCCGAGCACTATCCACATCTACGCTCAAACCCACATGTTGGCTACGATATGTTGACGATACATTCGTCATTTGGCCCCACGGCAGGGATGCTTTAGCGTCTTTTCAGACCCATCTGAATGGTATACATCCCAGTATCCAGTTCACGATGGAGATGGAGACTGACTCATCCTTACCGTTTCTCGACGTTCTTATTAAGAAGAACCAATCACAAGGTTTTCATCACTCTGTTTATCGAAAACCCACCCATACCAACCGCTACTTGCATGGCAACTCTCATCACCCACCTTCTCAAATTAATTCAGTCATTAATACTCTTGTCTCTAGATCAATCCGTCTTTCCGATGATGCAAGTAGATCTACTGAACTCTCTTCTTTAAAACAAGCCCTCATCCAAAACGGTTACCGCGAAAATCACATCGATAGGAGCATCCATAAACTTCAATCTCCCGCTCAATCACAACCCAAAGAGTCAGATCCTGATCATACGAAAGCTTTTCTTCCCTATATCAAAGGTGTTACTGACAAAATCGACAGAATTCTTAAACCACGAGGAATAAAAACAGTATTTACCCCCCAACAAAAACTTTCATCTCTTGTCCGATCCGTCAAAGACAACATTCCAAATGAACAACACGGAGTTTATGAAATTCCTTGTGCAGACTGCCCCCGATCTTACATAGGACAAACCAATCGTAGAATCCAAAATAGGATTTATGAACATTCCATATCTGTTCGCAATTCCGATTCAGTTTCAGCCCTAGGCCAACACCATCTTCATACAGGTCACAAAATTGACTTTGAACACTCCAGAACCATAGCCCCCATCCGCTTCTATAAACAAAGAATTATCCGAGAAGCCATAGAAATCGAAAAACGGCCAAATTGTCTCAATAAAAGAGATGACGGCATCCGTTTACCTTCGACTTGGAGACCCCTCCTAAAGAAAACATCGTCCGCTCCATCTACAAATACAATTCCCGCCGTCAAAAATCTTCGCGCCTCTCCAAATCGTCTTCGCGCTAATTCCCACTCCGCCACGTCATCGACAGCCACGTCAGTCACACCAGTCCACGGTATAAATGACCGCCCCAGCGTCAGCAACAACAGTATTGCAGTGAGTAGTGAAGTAGTGAGTAGTGAGTGTAGTGTCTGGAGCCTCAGGAGACTGAGACCCCGGAAGCCCTGAAGATGACGTCAGAGAGGACGTCGAAAGCTCGGCCTAGAAACCAACGACGCGGTTCAACCCGGAAGCCTGGTGAGTTTAATTTTAATATTAATTCTTTTGTTGATATTGATTTTAGCTTTAAGTTTCATATATATATATATATATATATATATATATATATATATATATATATATGAATTAAACGAAAAGATTTCTCTGGTATACAGAAGAAATCTTTTCCGTAGCGGACGCGAAAATGTAAATTTCAAAGTCTTCATAAAAGACGGTGAACGACAAAAGACACCTCTTTGTGTCACAGATTTGTCTACAAAGCCACGTTATTCGCTACACATTCGTCAATAACGGAGAAAAACCGTGATATGAAAGGAAACGGTGATTGCATTTTATTTCACTTCGACCTCCACCGATATTCTACACGACGTGTTTCGAGCTCATGTCAAGCTCTCGTCAGGAACATCTAGGTGGATGGTCGAGGTGTAACAAAATGCTTTTGGCCTTTCTGGTAATAATAAAATAACCAGACTTCAGTACACTTGGTACGACATCTATATGAATTAAACGAGAAGATTTCTCTGGTATACAGAAGAAATCTTTTCCGTAGCGGACGCGAAAATGTAAATTTCAAAGTCTTCATAAAAGACGAATTGTCGTTCATCGTCTTTTATGAAGACTTTGAAATTTACATTTTCGCGTCCGCTACGGAAAAGGTTTCTTCTGTATACCAGAGAAATCTTTTCGTTTAATTCATATAGATGTCGTACCAAGTGTACTGAAGTCTGGTTATTTTATTATTACCAGAAAGGCCAAAAGCATTTTGTTACACCTCGACCATCCACCTAGATGTTCCTGACGAGAGCTTGACATGAGCTCGAAACACGTCGTGTAGAATATCGGTGGTGGTAGAAGTGAAATAAAATGCAATCACCGTTTCCTTTCATATATATATATATATATATATATATATATATATATATATATATATATATATATATATATATATACATATAAATATATTAATTCTTCAAGATCTCGTGTGCGCTAATGGGTTAAAATTGTTCTAACTACACCGATTACAATATACTCATGAAAAAAAAAGAGAAATTTTTAACTATCCTTGTACAATGGCGCAGTTTTATCGAAATGTATACCTTGTCTATCTTTCGATTTGTTATTTACAACAAGCAAAAATTCCGACAAACACGCAAATAGCCGCCTCCAACCGCCACTCCATTGTCGATTCGATCGCTCGAAAGTTCGCCGGAAATACATCAGTATAAAAGCTAGAACTATTAAGAAAGGTTCTAAAGGATTCCATACAACGGTATCGGCTTCTTATCTGCTACTCTGATCGACCAGAAAATTTTTAATGGGCTGTTTCCCTAGCCCAGGAAACATTTTCTTATCGAAAAGGGATTTCTCGCTTACTTTCTATCTTTCCTAACAAATACTCACGATCGCACACGTCTACTTTGATGCGAAAAAGGAATCGCAGCGATCGTTTAACAAGGCCTTTGAGATAGTGAGAGTCAAACGATCTTCTCCGTTTTCTTTGGGAACGGCGACAATAAAGATCTGAAAATTTGTGATATATTTATTTGATTGTCCTTAATGTTATTTTAGAAATAAACTGCTCGTCAAAAGTTAAGTATATTGATATTATTCAAATAAAACTTTAGCTATCGAAAAAGTTGGTTATTTTTATATCAAATGGAAGTGAACAGTCCCAAAAAATCCTTGTTGTATTCACAAAAAATGATTAGTACATTTTTATCACAATAATTTATAATTATAAGGCATGAATTACCATGTGTTCAGTCTGTCTCTGAACTGTACAGAATTCTAAACAATCCTTAGCATTTCGAAATTTTTTAGTGTAGAGGTATGGAAAGAAGAAAGTTAAGTGTTGCAGAAGAAGAAATTATTACTAAAGAAGTAAAGCTATGGGAGCACTAAACAAAATGATCAAATCTATTGTTACGTGTATTGACTCTTACTGATTATTATTGATATTTTAGACACTATTGTTTATTTTGAATTAACTTTATTTATTCTTACTACTTACTAAACTATGTTTTTCCAACTTACATCTAAATACGGTCAACGGCATAAAGATGCAGAAGGCAACGGGGAACCACTGCATTAAAGACTCGGAGAGTACCCCTAGTACAATTAGCATGACTACGACAAATCATAGAAACGATATTACTGATCATGGAACTCGGATACCAAGATCCGGCAGAGAAGGACAATCACAAGACGGCAAGGCCTTCTCGGTCGCCAGCAGAAGAAATCCTTGCCAATATAGTGTAAAGATAAACCTCACGATCTGCACATGGAACGTTAAAACATTATACGAGGCAGGTAAGACTCATAATGCAATCAAGGAGATGGATAGACTATCAGTAGACATAATGGGAATAAGTGAAATGAGATGGACGAACTCTGGGCAATGTAAAATTAATGATCATCACATATATTATTCAGGTAACCCTAATGGAAGACACGAAAATGGGGTAGGTATAATCTTAAATCAAGAAACTGCCAGACATGTTAAAAATTTTGTACCTATATCGGAAAGAATACTCCTCCTTCAACTTAATACCTACCCAATTACAACTAACATTATCCAGGTATATGCCCCTACAGCTGACAAACCGGACGAGATAATTGAAGCATTTTATAATGAACTATCCAACACCTTAAAATGCCTCCCCAAAAAGGATTTAACTTTGATTATGGGTGATCTAAATGCTAAGATTGGTAGGGGACAATCGGGAGAATTCATAGGGCAATTTGGACTTGGAGAAAGAAATGAGCGAGGAGACCGACTGGGTGAATTTGTGGCAGAAGAAGAGTTTGTGATTACTAACACTTACTTCAAACTCCCTTACAGAAGATTATATACATGGAAATCACCTCAAGACACTCCAGGCCGCATAGTGAGAAATCAAATAGATTACATCATGATTAATAAAAGATTCCGTAACAGCATAACATCAGTCAAGACATACCCAGGAGCTGATATCAAGTCAGACCATAACCCACTGATTGGCAAAATTAAGCTCAGGCTAAAGAAGGTTAGACGTAGTGTCAATCCAAAATTCGACATAAGGCTATTAAAAGACCAAAACACAGAACAGAGTGTAAAACGGTATATACAGAACAACTTGAATACCGTTATTCAATCGGATGTAATGGACCAGGAGATAGAAAAGTTGCATACAGTTTCACAAGACATACGTGAGAAATTCCTCAAACCACCAAAAATAAAGAAGAAATCGTGGATGACAAACGAGATTTTAGATATGATGGAAGAGAGGCGAAAGTCCAAAGATCAGGACATGTCATTATACAAAAGAATAGATAAAGATATCAAAAAAGCAATTAGAATAGCTAAGGATACACGACTAAGAGAACAGCGTGCGGAAATCCAGCAATTGCAACATAAACACGATTCATTCAATATGCACAAAAAAGTTAAAGAAGCTGCAGGCTTATACAAACCTAGAAGAGTTGGGTGTTTGGCAGATAACCAAGGCAAACCACTGTTAAGTGTGGAAGAAAAACTAGACACGTGGAAGAAATATGTGGAAGTAACTTTTGCAGATGAAAGGCAGAATACCATTGAAGACATTGAATGCCAAACAGGACCCCCGATTACCATTGAAGAAGTCACGTCAGCTATTAAAACAACTAAAGATGGTAAAGCTGTAGGGCCTGACCAGTTTTATGTAGAATTCCTAAAACTTATGGATGAACAAGGAATAAAATGGATAACAACCGTATTCAACAAAATATACGTAACTGGAAAAATACCCCAAAGCTGGTTAAAGTCGACCTTCGTAACTTTACCCAAAAAAGTAAATGCCAAAACATGTGAAGACTACAGAACAATTAGCCTAATGAGCCACTTGCTCAAAACGTTTCTGAAGGTGATACATGGCAGAATATATAAAAAATGCGAACAACAGATATCATGGACGCAGTTTGGATTCCGCGATGCCTTAGGCACCCGAGAGGCTCTATTCGCTGTCCAAGTGCTTATGCAAAGATGCAGGGATGTTGACTGTGAAGTGTATATTTGTTTTATCGACTACAAAAAGGCGTTTGATAGAGTAAAACATGATAAACTCATAAACATCTTGAAAGAAGCGGGAGTAGATGATAGAGACTTGAGAATCATATATAATTTGTATTACAACCAAACTGCCAATATTAAAGTGGAAGACCAATTAACAGAGGCAGTCTCCATAGATAGAGGAGTGAGGCAAGGATGCATCCTGTCCCCGGTGCTGTTTAATATATACTCTGAATGTATCTTCGAGCAAGCGCTGGGAGAACTACAGGAAGGCGTATTAGTCAACGGAGTGCGTCTGAACAACATTAGATATGCCGACGACGCTGTAGTTTTTGCAGACAGTCTAGATGGTTTGCAAAGAATAATGTCGCGCATATCAGATATAAGTAGAGAATACGGACTTGATCTCAATACGAAAAAAACAAAGTATATGGTAGTCAGTAAGCGCGAAATATTAAATACACAGCTTTTGGTTAACCAACAACTAATTGACAGGGTCGACAGCTACGCATACCTTGGTACCAACATAAACAGCCAGTGGGACCACTCAAGTGAAATAAAACAACGCATAGGAAAAGCGAGATCAGCGTTCATAATGATGAAGTCTCTTTTCAGAAGCCACGATTTACCTCTTGCTACCAAAATCTCTATCATCAGATGCTATGTATTTTCTACGTTATTATACGGAGTAGAGGCCTGGACACTTTCCGAGGCTTCTTTGAGAAAACTCGAGGCATTTGAGATGTGGTGTTACAGGCGCATTTTGAGAATTTCGTGGGTGGATCGTGTGACTAATATTGAGGTTCTACGTAGAATAGGCAAGGAATGCGAGATTATTAACATAATCAAAGAGCGCAAACTAGAATATCTTGGCCATGTTATGAGGAATGAACAGAGATATGGCTTGTTGCAACTCATTCTTCAAGGCAAGGTATTTGGAAAGAGAGGACCAGGGAGAAGAAGAATATCTTGGCTTCAAAACCTGAGAAAGTGGTTTAATACATCGACAACCGGACTATTCAGAATAGCAGCAAGCAAAGTTAGGATAGCCATGCTGGTCGCCAACATCCGGAACGGATAGGCACCTTAAGAAGAAGAAGAAGAAAACATCTAAATAAATGAAAACACAGAATTTATATTTTTTAATTACAAACTTATTTAAATAATAATAATAAAACACTTAATACTAAAGAAAATAATTAAAAAAACTCAGACGTGATAATAGTTTATCTAATACAATTTATTTGACCGCGTTACAAAAAATCGATACCGTTTACCGTTTATATTAGTAGACTGCCCGAATAATAACAAAACAACTTACCCTGAACCATTTTAGAATCTACTTGGAACTGACCACTTACCTAAAACAAAATAAGTGTATTAAATATATTATGAGTATATATCTGTAATGTATGAATGTAGCAAAAATAAACGTAGCACAAATAAAGAAAATACGTTGCTAATGATAATAAGGATGTATTTGAATATTAACACATAGTTTTTAATGCCAAACAATTTTTCGTAATAGTTATTTTTCTACGGCCGTGCTAAAAGAGCCACTTTCCCGCACGCATTTCGTTTCCGGAAGTGGAACTTTATTGCACAGCGTGCGGGAAAGTAAAATACCTTGTAATATGACATTATAAAATATTATAATACATGCAATAAACTAATATTTAGATATTATTTACTAATTTATTTCAAATTTATCTTATTGTGTTCATGTTTTAATGAAATTAGTGCGATAATTCGATGAAATAAAATTATTTTGACATAATATTTAAAATTCAGATCAGTCAATAATTACAATGGTTTTGAATCGTCGTCATGGAAACCAATATCGTCGTCGTGGTAATCCATTATATTGAAAGTTTGGTTTTGACAACCTTGTCAAAGAATTAATTTGTGTATTTTCACTCCTAAATAAAAATTTATATAACTCTATTTTTTGTGGCTTTTTTCCAAACGTACGGCCCTAGAAAAAATATTGTTCCTAACTCATGCGGAAAGTGTCTTCCCTGCACTCGACTGCTTGCCCGAAATCCGCTGTCGCGTCGTTCGGGTCAACGGCAGTCTCGTGCGTGAACGTATCACTTTCCGCACTAGTTGGGAAAATTTAAATATCAATTTTTATTTAGAAGTGAAAATACACAAATTAATTCTTTGACAAGGTTGTCAAAACCAAACTTTCAATATAATGGGTTACCACGACGACGATATTGGTTTCCATGACGACGATTCAAAACCATTATAATTGTCTACTGATCTGACTTTTAAATATTATGTCAAAATAATTTTATTTCATCAAATTATCAGTAGTAATTGCACAAGAGCTCTAAAATTATTGAATTTTTCCCGAGTGTCACTTTGACAGTTTTAATTTATTTCAAAGTGTCACGAGGGCAAAAATTCAATATTAATTTTAGAGATCGAGTACCATTTGTTGCGATTATTTCATGAATAAAACTGTTCAAAACCAAAATTTTATTGTAATTTATTTATGTAAGTACAAATTAGTACAATTAAACACACAATTGTTATAAATATTTCACGGTTGAAAGTCATCACTTTTATAATTTTTAAAACATTAATTGCCATTAATGTCACTGAATGTATTTTTTCTTAGCAACTAAGGGCATCTGACGTAATATACTTGACGACGGGAAATTATCAAAAATTATCGATTTAATTTAGATTTCTGTAGCTTTCTATTGGTCAGAATCTCCTATGAATGAAATAATCGCGCTAATTTCATTAAAACATGAACACAATAAGATAAATTTGAAATAAATTAGTAAATAATATCTAAATATTAGTGTATTGCATGGATTATAATATATTATAATGCCATATTACAAGGTATTTTACTTTCACGCACGCCGTGCGGGAAAGTGCAACTTTCGGAAACGAAATGCGTGCGTGAAAGTGGCTCTTTTAGCACGGCCGTAGAAAAATAACTATTTCCTAACAAGTGCGGAAAGTCATACTTTTCCGCACGCGATTGCAGTTTTCCGAACGACGCGAAGCGGAGTTCGGCAAGCAGTCGAGTGCGGAAAACAGACTTTCCGCAAGAGTTAGGAACAATATTTTTTCTACGAGCGTTTAAAAAATGACCAAATCTTAATCAATTAATTGAATTAATATAATATGAAAATACATACACAAATTAATTCTTTGACAAGGTTGTCAAAACCAAACTTTCAATATAATTGGTTAAAATGACGACGATCTTGGTTTCCATGACGACGATTCAAAACCACTGTTATTGTCTACCGATTTGACTTTCGAATATTATGTCAAAATAATTTTATTTCATGGAATTGTCGCGTTAATTTCATTAAAACATGAACACAATAAGATACATTTGAAATAAATTAGTAAATAATATCTAAATATTAGTTTATTGCATGTGTTATAATTATTTTAAGTAAAATAAAATATTTAAATTCAGCGCGGAAAAGTAATGCGGAAAAGTAATGTGGAACAGTAAAACTTTCCAAACTAAAACGCGTGCGGAAAAGTAGACTTTTTTGCACGCTCATAGAAAATAACAATTTTTGATATTGTGAAATATAAAGGTACTTAACTCTTGAGCGAAATTCATATTTTTTGACATACTTCGTATAAGATTGATAAAATTTGATATCTGATGATTGCATTTTAGGTTTCAGTTTAGACCATTTAGAGCTTTTTATGAAGAATAATTTTTTTTCGTAAAATTAATAATAGGAGAGTTATCATGTTTGTAATAAATAGAAATGATGTTGAGTGTGGGTGATTTGAAAAACAATTTCAAACTGCGACTTTAAAGGTACGTATCCATTAGGTTGGTGCTCCGTGCTCCGTGTAGCTGCTCAAATGGATACGGCATGCGCTCCCCTATATACAGTGTGTTTGGTAAAGAATGGGCCATAGTTTAACCTTAGATTCCTGAGATTAAAATAGGTTAATTTAAGCTAACTTACCTTAATACGAAAGTTGATAATAACCGAAATAACAGGGTGTCAAAGTTAAACTTTTATGTTATTTATTCTTGAATATTTGCTAAGTGGGTAAAGGCGTATGTGGCGCCCTCTGGATAATACATCATTTTTGGTGGCGAATTTAGATTTATTGTCCCAAAAAACCCCCTGTTACCAAATTTCGTGTTATTATCCCATGCCTGTTCAAGAAATATTCAAAAATAAATAATACAGGAGGAAATAGGGCATATTATTATTAATACAGTCGAACCCGCTTATTAGAATACCGGTTAAAGGAATATCCCGGTTTAAAGAATACAAATTTGAGGTGACGAAACGTTTATACCAGCAACCAATAATCGGCTATTAGAATATCCCGGTTATAAGAATACTTTTGCTTGGCACGAAGGCTATTCCAATAAGCGGGTTCGACTGTAATACAGGGTGAAATTTTGAAATTATATGAGTGGAAACCACTTATGAAATAAAATTGTTTGTGTCCTTATTTTAGAATTATAAAAAAGCTCTGGATCACGTCAACTGTTAAATTTTAATGTGCGTTTTGTAAAAATAAATTTTAAACATAAAGTCTTCTTCTTCTTCACGTGCCACTCCAGCGGAGATTGGAGATCATCATGACCACTGCGACTTTGTTAGCAGCGCGCCTAAAAAGTTCAATCGAACTACACCCGAACCATTCACGGAGATTGCGAAGCCACGATATTTTTCGTCTTCCCACCCACACTTCTTCTGTCCTTATGGTAGAGGAGCCCAAGCGGGGATTTTTGCAGCTACTCGGGCGCGTCAGATTATCATATGGGGAGAAACCTGGTACCCTGCAGATGTACATCTATCATATATTGGCTCTTAACACAGGGGAGTTCGTTAAGAGGGGCCCGAAAATAAAAATCTATCGTTAAAAAAACTCGAAATTGTCAGATTAAGATAAGGTAAGTTAAGTACGTGCAAAAGAGTATATATTTCAAAAATCTGACGATTTGAGCCGAGCGTAAGGAAATGGGTGAGTCCCAAAATTTCACAACAAAAAAGCGAATATTTCGCGAAATAAATGACAGATCAAAAAACTAAAAAATATATGCTCAATATTTTTTAAAAATATTTCGAATGATACCAAAAACGATTTCCCACTGAGAGGGGTGGGGGTAAATTTAATATTTTAAATACGAATTCCGCGATATTTCGCGAAATGAACATCAGATCGAAAAACTGTAAAATACACTTATTAAATATTTTTAAAAAATCTATCGAATGGCACCAAATAAGACCCCCCATGGAGGTGGGGTGGGGAGTTACTTTAAAATCTTAAATAGGAGCTCCCATTTTTTATTTGAGATTTGGATTTCTTACGTAAAAATAAAAAACTTTTATTCGAAACATTTTTTCGAATTATGGATAGATGGCGATATAATCGGAAAAAACGATTGTTGGAAATGGAAAATTAAAAAATTAAAAAATGGCAAGCGCCCACTGAAATGGAAAACTTTACTTAACTTTTTTTGGTTTTAAGACCTACTCTTCACAACCCAATAGGTCCCCATAACGCTTGAGTGACTGCACATTTAGCATACTTTGCTCCCCTACCATTAATTTTGCCCTTAATTTTGCATGATATTCTAGTGTTGATAATATCCTAGTGTTGATAACTCAATTTGTGAAAAATTTGCACTTCTGTCACTGTTTAATTGTTAAACAATATTAATTGTTTTTTTTTTCTAAGTTACTCGATAGTTTTTTATTTCTCAACCTTAGGTAATACAATGTGAGTCATGAGGAACTGTACATACTCCTACCTCGTATAGAGGCCCCTATGGGGAATAACAAATGACCATTAAAAAGTGTCTGCTCCCATTGTTTAATAATATACAGAGCGAGTTTCGCATTTTGACAGAAATTTGAATTCGTCATAATTTTTTAACGGTCAGATCGATGTGTCTCTTATTTTGGTAAATCGTTACACTATTACCACCTACTCAACTGATTTATTCAAACTAGAAAAAAATCAAACCCGGCTTTAAAAAATTAGTTCGTTTACAAATTAGTTACAAATTAGAGAAATAGACAATTAAAACGGCATATTTATTTTTTCCCCACACGATTACTTAATTTTTTATAAAAAAATCAATTTGACTATAAATTAAAAGTTTGGTAAAGTAAACCATAGATTTAAAAAAATTAACTTTTATTACAAAAAGTATTTTTTTTAAACAAATATTTGATTTATGTTATCATCCAACCACCTGATTTATTCAAACTAGAAAAACATCAGGTCCGGCTTTAAAAAATTAGTTCGTTTGGGTCTTAGAAAAAATTTCACCCTGTATTCGCTTTTTGAAAACTCTAATATGAATTTTACAAATTAGACAAATAGGCAATTAAAATTGCATATTTATTTTTTCCCACACGATTACTTAATTTTTTATTAAAAAATCAAATTTGTCAAAATCGCAATTTTACCATAAAAATAAAAAAAAAATAAACAACGTTTTTCTTAAAATTTAAATTTTCACCAGTTTTTTTCTATAACACGTCTAGATCTAAAACTCCCCATAACACTTCTCTTTGGACTATATAGTTTAACATAGTTTTTTCACTTAATTTTTGCGATTTAACTTTGCAATTCACGTATCTGCACCTTTTATTTTTAAAAATTCATAACTTTTACGAGAGGAAGACTGAAAGTCTACAACAATTTTCATAGTCTTCATAATGGTAAGAGATGTGTGCTGTAAAAATTTCAGGAAAAAAATTATTAAAATGAAACAGAGTTGTAGCGAGTAAACCGTGATTTGATTTTTTTTTTCATTTTTAGGTTAAAATTCCGATTTTGACAAATCT
The DNA here is from genome assembly GCF_917563875.1 of Diabrotica virgifera virgifera. Taxonomy (NCBI): domain Eukaryota; kingdom Metazoa; phylum Arthropoda; class Insecta; order Coleoptera; family Chrysomelidae; genus Diabrotica; species Diabrotica virgifera. Next base: position 179,876,436 of record NC_065449.1, on the reverse strand, counting down.
GATTTTTTAATAAAAAATTAAGTAAATGTGTGGGGAAAAAATAAATAAGCCATTTTAATTGCCTATTTGTCTAATTGCTAAAAAGCGTACACAGGGTGAAATTTTGTTTAAGACCAAAACGAATTCATTTTTTAAACCCCGGCCTGATTTTTTTCTAGTTTGAATAAATCAGTTGATTGGGTGGTAACATAAATTAAATATTTGTTCAAAAAAAATAATTTTTGTAATAAAAGTTAATTTTTTTAAAATGTATGGTTCACTTTACCAAACTTTTAATTATCATTCATAGTCAAATTTGATTTTTTTTATAAAAAATTAAGTAATCAAGTGGGGAAAAAATAAATATTCCATTTTAATTGGCTATTTGTCTAATTTGTAAAATTCATATTAGAGTTTTCAAAAAGCGTATACAGGGTGAAATTTTTTCAAGACCCAAACGGACTAATTTTTTAAAGCCGGACCTGATTTTTTTTTAGTTTGAATAAATCAGTTGATTAGGTGGTAATAGTGTAACGATTGACCAAAATAAGAGACACATCGATCTGAGCGATCAAAAATTATATCGAATACAAATTTCTGCCAAAATGCGAAACTCGCCCTGTATATTATTAAACAATGGGAGCAGACACTTTTAAATGGTCATTTGTTATTCCCCATAGGAGCCTCTATACGAGGTAGGAGTATGTACAGTTCCTCATGACTCACCCTGTATTAAATTAATACAATGTTAACAATATTAACAGCAACTTCCTAATAGGGAACTTGCACGTTTTTTTTTATTACATAATACTGTTCAGTCTTGTATAAAAATGAGATTTACAAAATTTCACGCTTCAAAAACTCATCATAACTTAGAAGTACAAATTTAAAGTCTTCCTTATCTTAAAATAGTTCAAACAACCCGTGACGTCACAGAGTTTGACTATGTGGTTCTGTTTATGGTTATATTTACGTATATTCTTCTTCTTTAGTTTATTGGCCTCCACCTACTTGGGTATTTGGTCAGCTCGTCGTCGGGGAATAAAGGAAAAATATTTCTATTCTAATGACATTTATCGTATGTCGTCGTAATAATATATATACCCGTTTGTTGAGATTGGAGTTTGATACAGTTTTTGAAGGAAAGGAAAGAAGGTTTACTATTGAAAATACAACCATTTTGTAAAAGTACAAATTTTCTATGAATAGTTCAAACGATCAAAAACACTTTTAACGTCACATAACTGTATTTTTTACTGACGTTTATAATGTCTAATTTAAAATTATATATACAATTGGTGTAGAATGTAAACATACAACCCTGTGACGTCACGACGAGTTTTGGGGTGGCTGGTATAAGTTGAATTTTTAGTCGTCTTTAGGGGCCAAACGAAAGACAAACAAAACTTTTTTATCTTTGATACAGGTTCTAAATTATGTTCTGTTGTGGTTTATACCATTTTTTTCGAATTTAAAATTTTATGCAAGTTCCCTATTATTACAATTGAGACAGTATGCATCAATGATCGATGTACGTTTCACCTAATGTTTTGATTTAATTTGTTTGAAAATGAATCATGCCACATGGGCAAAGATAAAATAGAACAACTAACGAGCGATCCACAATTATTGGGATCAAAGCTAGCCGTGCAAAAAATTACGTATGTCTTGTTTTAATTTGAATTTATATCATTGGTTATCAATTAATTTTCATTAACATTATAAAACATAAAAAATCAGTCAAAACCAGAACTTTAATCAAAAATAAAAAGAATTAACAAAATTATAAGTAACAATAATAAATAAAATCCAACAAGATCTCTACATAACCTTACTTTTCTTGTTAAGTTGACGTACACTGCAAAGTTGACGTAAACTGGAAAGTATATCTGAATTAAGAATAGACATGCACTGTATAGCTATCTCTGTCGTTCAGAGCCACCTATGGTGACAATAATTTTGGATCACACGTTATATTACATAAGTTGGATAAAGTATTCAACTGTATTAAAACCATGTAGAACTTCTGCTGTTTTACGTCACAAGTTTTCTTCGACATTAAAATATGGTAAAACTCATGACAGCCAAGATTTTCCTTCATCAGCACTTTTACATAATTAAGCACATTGGCGAGTCTACGCTTTTCAAACTCCTTTGTTATGTATTCTGCAAATTCCGCCCCGAAAAAAAAAGTTGGGATCGCATTTCCAGTGTCAAACAGAACTTGTACACATCAAAACGTTTGAAAAAAGAAAAAGGAGTGACTTTCCAGCGGGTATAATGAATCAGCCGTGATTACGTATTGGAGTTTTAGTTCTCTGAGGTTTTTCACAGTTCTTTTATAGTATTTTGCGCCTTACAAAGTCACAGCATTAGATCAAAAGGTTTAGACACGGTTTCTTCAAAAAGACATTTCCTCTCTGATATAGGAGACGACAGCTCGAGGATTGTTTTACATAAGTTCTGAAAAAGTTGCTGAGAGATGGCAGAAAGAACAAGGGCAATATTTACGTGGTGTGCGTAGGTTCATTATGTATGTAGGTAGTAGTAATTTAAAAATGAAAAAGCGGACCTCCATAGGTTGTGGTAGAATATATTGATTATAATTATTTGATTGAATATGCTTATTAGGGGATGATTTTCCCGAGTATTTTTGACAAAAAAATTGATCAACTTTATTTTGAGCGTAACTTGGTTACTTTTGATGCTAGGTTACTAAAAAATAAATATTTGTTTAAGAACTTAAAAGTTGTACTGAGTTTTCCCCAAAAAGTGCGTCATTTTTTTGGATATTTCACGTTGAAATATTCGCTTTGAAATTTAACGGATATCAACCTATTTTTCATTAGCTATAACTTTGCTTCTACTGAGTCTAGAGAGTTCATGCATTCATCATTTTTTCACTTTATTAGAAACTATATTTTTGCTAGAAATGTTTTTTTTTGACAAAATACTTACTTTTTAAGTTATCTGCAAAAAACCGCCTAAAAACGTGTTTTGTTGAAAAATGAGCATAATATATAATTACTCGCAAATATATTTACCTCTGTACTACGACTAAATTATTTCCCTAGCATCTGGAAAGTTGTCAAGTTCGTTCTGATACCCAAGCACGGTTAGAAAACAGAAGAGTCTTCCTACAGACCGATAAGTCTACTGCCAATTCTATCCAAGGTTTTGAGAAGCTAGAAGCTAAAAGGCTAAAAACTATAATAGACGAATATAAGATAATTCCAGATCATGAATTCGGATTCTGCAACAAACACGGAACAACAGAGCAAGTTCATAGAGTGGTAAATCAAATCAATAAGGACCTGAATAGTAAAAGATATTGTTCAGCAGCTTTCCTCGATATATCTCAGGCTTTCGACAAGGTGTGGTATGAAGGATTGCAAGTTAAACTAAAGAGGCTAGTGCCCCATCCCCACTTTCAACTTCTAAAGTACACTGACAGATACACTTCCAAATAAAACATGGAAGTGAATATACAAAGTAGCGTCCAATAAATTCAGAAATTCCACAAGGTAGCGTGCTTGGACCGATCCTGTACTTATTGTATATTGCAGACGTACCATCAACACGACTTACCACTGCTGCGACATTTGCTGATGATACAGCCATTTTGGCGTCCCACACTGATCCAACATCAGCCTCTAGGACCCTACAAACTAGTCTAAACAAAACTGGTTAAAAAGATGGCGTATCAAAGCAAACGGATTGAAATCAACACACGTGATGTTTACCATCCGCAGAGAAACGTGCCCACCTGTTCAATTTATTAATTGTCAATTTCCACAATCTGATAGCGCCATACCTCGGCATGCACCTTGTATTGAGATTCACAACATCTCTTAGTAACCATCTTATTAAGGGCAAGACTAATTCTTTTAATATTTAAATGTCCTTGGTAAACGAATACGCGTTGTTTATCATAAACATGATTGACCCATATTACTATACAAGTGTATCAGTTATCGATAATGCAAGGTCAGCTGTAGTAGCAAATATTATTCTTTATTTATAATCAACCTGATTCAGCATCTATAATACAAACACTTTACTTTTTATATATACCAAAACATAAATAGGGGATTCCACATTATTAGTTCTAAATTCATTGCGTAAAGATTAATAATTGGTATTTGAGATCCCAGCGGGTAAACATCACAGCGGATAAATATTTAGCCACCAACTCTTTACCGTAGTTACTTCAACTTATAAATAAATGAATATACTGTGAGTAGTGTTACTTCATCAATCCCTATAGTAGGGAATAACCACCCCTTAACTATCTGAGATGGTTCAGATAAACAGGAACCACCATAACCTGGATCGACGACTGACTTAAACTAAACACATATTCACTAAACGCAAAAAACTTGGCCTAAAATTAAGAAACATGTATTGGCTCATCGGTCGCAGCTCAATATTCTCAATAAATAATAAAATATTATTATACAAAACAATCTTAAAACCTGTGTGGACTGCATCCAGCTGTGGGGAACTGGTAGCCACTTTAAAATCTTACAGATATTCCAACATAAAGTACTGCGAACTACTGTTGAAGCTCCCTACTACGTCAGTAACGAAATCATTCAGCATGATGCATGGTATCCCTTTAGAATCCATCAAAGATGCCGTACATCGTTTTGGTGTCAACTATAGTGAAAAAATGTCAATGCACCCAAATCGGTTAATCGCCCAACTAAACGTGCGCGATGCCAATGAAATCCGTAAGCTAAAGCGTCTACTGCCATCCGACCTATCTACATCACACAGACTTTAGTTTAGTTTTTTAAGGCAAATGTTTATAAATTCATACAAACAATGTTTAACTTAGGTTTAGATATATTCAAAAAAAATTATTCATTAGAATGATTGGAATGACTCTACATGTCATCAGCTTCATTGTCATAAAAAACGCTTATTGCCTAATAGGCAGATTACAGATCTCTCTAGTAGTTAATAAAAATGTTCGCTTTTGCCAATAACATATTCATAAAATTTGTTTGTTAATTTAAGATAAAAGGACACAAAAGAACGAAGGAAACAGTCTTACAAGTCGTATGGAACATTCAACATTTTTATCGTCATTCCGTGCAGGTAAAATAGAACATTTATGTAGGAGTGAATAAGTTCGTCGCTTCTTTCGCATTCAAATGAACCTATTTTCGACATAGAAATTTGCTGTGAATACCGAAAATCAGGTCTTGTAAACATGTTACATAACCAGGTAACAGTATACAAGGTGGATATATATTTTTTGTTATGTATCTATATCTACTACTACATACTACTTTGCTGTTTTTAGATTTAAAGCCATCTGTGGTTTCTTTATATAAGATATCGTTGGCCTTTTAGGTGATTATTTCCATTTCCTCTTAATCTTTTCTGAACATTTCTTATCATTTCCTAACATCATTTAGTGTTATAATATGTAACACTAAATTTATTTATTGGTATTATTTTGAGAAAAACCATTGTTTTGACGACGTTTCAGTGAGATCTACCAAGGGGAGCGATTTTATAATATTATATGCAATGGGAGTTTAAACCAGCAAAAATGTGTGTGGCATAAATCTTGTTACCATAGTAATACAAGTGAGATTAAAATTAAACAACCAGAAATTTCAAGAGCAGAGGAAGAAGAAAACCTAATTGATTCTAGTTTTAATGATGAAAGTAAACCGAAGGAAAGCATCATGTCCTGATAATATGCAGTAATTCTTACAAAACAAAGAAAATTCAGTAATGTCAGTAACTATAGTACAAAAATGGATAGGGATAAAATGAAGAAAAATTTGTATATAAAAATTTTTTGTTCTGATTTTTAGGTGGGGATTTTTAGCCCGGTGCGGTGTTCGGGGAGTCTTTTTTGAAACTAGATAATATGTCCTTTACGAACACATTAAAAGTATCACTAACACTGTTGTCATTTATATTTACACATTTCGTAACTTTGACAAATTATTGTCAAAAGTGGAGTTAAAACTTTTCTTATTAAATTAAAAATATGTTTATTAATAGTTTTATAAATGTTCAAAAGGATTTACTACTTTTCGCCGATGACCAAGTTATTTTTGCAGGGAGGATATGAAATACATGATCAGGAAATTAACGGAAGAGTGTGAGCTACGGGGACTCAATATAAATATATTAGTCGAGGAAATGAAGCTGAAAGAATGGCAAAACCTCGCAATTTTTTCGTCCAGCATCGATTTGTACAAAAATTTGGGCTTAGGCTCATTACACCCTCTAGTTCATTTTCTATATGGAGCTGTTGTACGCTTTTGGTTTTTTAAGGGTGAAAACTACCCCTAATTGTAAAAAAATATAAAATAACATTTTAAACTTTAATACTGTCAACATTTGGTTCTTATTAGTTACGTAATGATTGTTTTATGCTTTAACATATACTATCATAATATTCAAACCCTTAAAACCACCCTTGTTGGAGCTATATATAAAAAATTTACTTATCCTAAAAGAATAATTTCGGCTTGCATCGATTTACATAAAAATTTGGGATTAGGATCTTCTCACTCTGTACTTTATATTCTATATCATGCTTAAGGGCGTTGATTATTTTTAGGGGTGTAAACTACCCCTTATTGTCAAAAATTATATAAAACATTGTAAACTTTAATCTGGGTAAAATTGGGTTTTGATTGGTTAAATAATGATTGTTTTATACTTTAGGATATAAGATCATAATATTTCAAACCTTAAAAACCACCCTTAATAACATTACAGTTTTTATAAGTAGATATTTTAATAGATCTATACAGAAAAAAAGTAGAATTAAAGAATTGCAAAAACATTTATTTGCACAAAAATACGAATTTACAAATATGTACAAATACAAATAGTTTTTTAGTCATACGAACCAGTATACGAACCGGTTGTGTGGTATTATACGTACATTGAAAATTATCCATAGGCGGACTATCCGAATTTTTCGAAAAAAAAATTCGTTTTATAAACACAGCTCCTTCATTTTTGGCGACAAAAAGTTTTTTCAAACATGACTTTGTAGGATTTTTGAAGAGTTATAAGACTGTGTAGACTAAATTCCGTAAGATCCCTTAGTTTTTAATTAGGGTGGGTTTAAAGGGCTCGAATAAGGGGGTGTTTCTCGTAAATAGAGGTTTTAAACAGCTATATCTCGCTAATTCTTCACTGTAATGAAAATCTATGCACAGGGGAATATTAGTTATTAAAAAAGCTACAATTTAGTAGTCCCTCATTTTCTTCGTATCTCCAGTATTTTCGGAGATATTTTGAAGTAAAAGGTGAAAAATGGGAAATTCCAAAAAATTAATTTTTCTTTAAACTCCAATTTTTCTAAAATTAGGCCTTTTAAATAGATCAAACTTCTTAGGAGCATTGATAATACAAATATAAAAGGAATTAAAGAAAAGTAAAGACCAATTTTTAATAAGAAGGGTAGTTAGGGGGTTGTTTTCACTGATTTTTTCATAGAGAAAAGCAGGTACCGACCTTTTTTTTTATCATAAGTCGCTTAATTTTCAGGATAGAAACTTTTTATTATTATTTTTTGAAAGGGCTAACTGTATAATTTAAAAAAGATTATTTAAGTTTTCCTCGAAAAATGCAAAGTTTTTCCGCTATTTTACTTTGAATATTTCAAATTATGCATTTGACAAAAAAAGCTAACTTTTAACATGCCGTATCTCGGTTTGTGTTGGTCTTAAAGATATTACATAAAAAGAATTTGGTTTGTGTTACTAAAAGATACAATTTTGATATGTGCAGTTTTTTTGATTAAATGCATATTTTTCGAGGTTTTCTCAAAAAACCGTCTAAAAAAGTCGATTTTTTCATCGAAAAACTGCTAGTTTCAAGCGCGAATAACTCGAAAAATATTAGTTTTACAAAGAAAATGTAAAAAACATTTTTTTCTTAGAATTACTCTTTATATCGATTTGCGTGGTTAAAATGTAATAAAAAATTCCCGCCCCCGAGATGGGGTGGCAACCACCCCCAAGGTTTTAGAGTACAGCGGCATGATATAGAAAATGATCCTTGGACTATTCCCTACCTTCTGTGAAAATTTCAAGTAAATCCATGCTGGACGAAAAAATTGCGAGCCAAAATGCTTCATTTCCTCGACTATGTATGTGAAGACCGAATACTTGTGTATTGTTTCCGAGGTTGCAGATTTAAACTTAAGTTTAGAAGAGGCTATTAAGAGTTGCAAGACTTTTAATTATTCAGGGTCAAGAATAAGCCGATATGGTACTTGAATGAAAGACAGAAATGAAAATAGCACGGAGAAATCAATCCACAGAAGCACTCCATAGAGTGATATGGAACAGCACTCTAACTAACGAAAATAAAAAAGGATCTTTGCTGTCCTACGAAGGCGGGTACATCTGGTTCATTCTATTGCAACGCTGTTATTCCTACTATTAGTACAACATTTTCTGAGACAACTAGTAGTACCCCTTCTACCATTTTTACCCCTACTACTACTATCAAAACCACACCCTCTACCACTTCTAGTAATGTCGTCAGCACCGAAACGAGTGTACCAACTCCATCAACTACTTCTATATCTACTGCTTCTACCGCAATACCCTCCTCTATTACTTCTACTACTCAAAGTACAAGTACCAATGAGACTAGCAAATCAGATCCCCATCCAAAACCACCTGCAAGGAAACGACGGGATGTTTCACAACCAGCCACCACCACATCTCCCTATAATACTGGATGTGACACGGCATTTGGAAAATGGGCTAAAGCTCATGCTGTAGACATCCGAGCAGTGTGTTTCACATTAGCAGTGTTACAACTCATCGGAATCGGATTCTCCTGCCATTTGTCCAAACAATTGAAGAATTCATATTATAGTACATAATAGTTATTTTCCTAACAAGTGCAGAAAGTCATACTTTTCCGCACGCGACTGCAGTTTGCCGAACGACGCGAAGCGGGAGTTCGGCAAGCAGTCGAGTGCGGAAAAGAGACTTTCTGCAAGGGTTAGGAACAATATTTTTTCTACCAGTCTTTAAAAAATGACCAAATCTTAATCAATTAATTTAATTATTATGAAAATACATACACAAATTAATTCTTTGACAAGGTTGTCAAAACCAAACTTTCAATATAATTGGTTAGCATGACGACGATCTTGGTTTCCATGACGATGATTCAAAACGACTGTTATTGTCTACCGATTTGACTTTCGAATATTATGTCAAAATAATTTTATTTCATCGAATTGTCGCGTTAATTTCATTAAAACAGGAACACAATAAGATACATTTGAAATAAAATAGTAAATAATATCTAAATATTAGTTTATTGCATGTATTATAATTATTTTAAGGATATATTAAAATATCTACACGCGTGCGGAAAAGTAAAACGCGTGCGGAAAAGTGAAACTTTCTAAACTAAAACACGTGCGCGAAAGTAGACATATTTGCACGCTCGTAGAAAAAGTATTTATCAGATAACTAATTATGTTATTTATCACTAATTATGCTGAATATTATCCCGTATGGAACGGAAGTATGGCCAATAACAACAACAATACGAAAATAAACAAGAACAGTTGGTTTGGACTCCCTGAGAAGATGTCTACAAATCACTAGAGACGATATAATAAGAACAGAGGAAATATGGAACAGAATTAAAGTAGAATGCTTATTTACAAAAAAGTTGGAAAACAGAGCCCTGCAGTGGTACGAGCATGTACAAAGAATGTACAAAGAATGTACGAGCATGTACAAAGAATATTGGACTGGGACCCGCCGGGAAGAAGACGGAGAGGAAGACCTGGCTACGAGATATAAAACGGTATAGGAAATGCTATGATACATAGAGACTAGAGACTTCAGGGAAGGTGACTGGAGAATAGAATGTTGTGAACGACGAAAACGGCGAACTCGTAATGGGAAAAAGCCGAAGAAGGAAAAGAAGAATGGACACTCAATTTTCAATATGTGACGTTCATTCCTTTCATATCACATCTAATTGGGTTAGAGTCCTGTGTTGCCCTGGGTAATATCCAGGAATATTTGCAACATCCATCTATTTTAATAATAATATGTAGTATCATTTAAGATCTTGCGACTTTTAAAGGGTTTTTACCCATAACTTTTTGGTGGCTCACATATGCATGCTATTTTAAGTATGGCCTTTGTCAATTCTTAACCTTAGTCAACTTTTACAACATTGTCTTTTATTAATTAGGTTATACTTACCATTTTAGGGCTTAACACTGATGATGGATTACCTGTTAATCCGAAAACGGGGTCTTTTAAATATACCTTATTCCAAAGATCCTGTATTTTTTAATTTTTTTGAAGTTATACTTCTTTAGGCGCGATTGAGATTGAGGGTGAATTTATATTGATCTGCGCGCATGCGCACATCGACAGTATGGTATTAGTCGTTATACGGGCTCTGATTGAGTGTTGAAATGATCTGACAATAATAAATAATTGTTCAATATGAAGGTAAACAAATGTATAATATATTAGTTTTATTGTTGTGGGGACAGAAACAAAAAAGTTTATAATTGTAGTGACATTTAAAAAGTTTTTAAAAGCAACAGGTACGTAATAATTGTAAATGTATCATAGGTACCTACCTATTTGAACCTACCAAAATACATAGTATGTAATACTTTTATTTACATAATTTGATTACCACCAAAATTTCTATCAATGTTCACCTAATATATTGTTTTCTTACTCTATGTTTTGTCGTATTTTTTCAATTCTAAATCATTTCAATTCAAATTCAAAATAATTTAATTTAATTCAAAAATGTCAAAAGCTTAATCCGTTTAGTTAGTCGATCTTCGCACATAATGACACATTACCTCCGTGGCGAAGCGTTTAAGGCGAATGAACCCCAATATACCAACCACGCTGATAGCTGGTTCGAATCCCAATAAAAACTTTTATTTTATTATTTTTTTATACATTTTATGATTGTAAGTATATTTATTATATAATTTTATTTTCAGAAAATACGTATTTAGTTAAAAAATTTTCCGACAATTAATGTTCAGAAATCATTTGTGGCATTTTTAATGTGTTTGTGTGTGTTTTATTATTTTATTATTTTAATTTTTGGCACTGTTTTAATAAAAATGTTTGAGAAGTAGTAAGTATAAATTAGTTTAATATTTAAATAAAATATAAATAAAAAGTATATTAATTTCGTTTAAATCATATAATAGAAGTATCACTTCTTACGTGCGTACAAAGTACACACACATTCTTTTTTTGAGAATGGACTTATTCGAACAACGATCTTTTGGCTTTGTCTTATGGTTGATTATGGCTTAAAGTATAAATCAACATAATTTTCGTCCTGCTGTCGCTTAAAATTTTTTGATTGTTCGTTACGTAAGTAACGTGATATAAAAATAATGAATCTAAACGACACACCCTCTAAAGTACGTATAAATATAAGCGACTTATTCAATATTCCATGTTAGCACTTCGAGCAACTTCTTAATTTTCTCGAATCCAGCAGAGCATGATTTACAAAGAGAAAACAAACAAAATGTCGAATGAAAAGGAAACGCTTGCTTTTACTTTGAACTCGACTCACAAATTATTTCCCTTTCTGTTCTACAAATACTCGGTTTGTCTTGGATGTAATTAGGAAATATTTGTTTTCATTTCCCCCTCTTCTTCTTCTTTTTTTTTTCTTTATGACGGCGTTGAATTATTCGTGACCTGTAATAAAGGGAACCGAATTAAAATTCATACACCTACTGCGGACATTTTCAGTGTATTTATACTAGACCTTTTAGGGAGAGATCCACGAAACCAGAACGAGGAGGCGACTGAGTTGAGCACCTTCTTTAACGGTTGTTGAATTATTTGGAATTTGGGTAAAAGAGTTGTGCATCTTTAAAAGTGTGTTGGTAAAACTAAAGATTCACTTATTCCAAATTTATAAACTAAATATAAACTAAAAATATTTATAAACTAAAAGTTATATATAAGAGGTCTTTAATAACATGCATTATGTTTTATATAATTATACAGAGTGAGTTATAGGTATGGAATGTCTCAATCATCTCGGAAACGGCTTCAAAAAAACGAGAGTTCAAAAACAAAGAGGTGAGCTCGTTCTATCAAGAAGTTAAAAACATGGGAAAATGTTACCAAAGCTACTATAGTTATATGAAAGACAAAGATAGAAATAGATATGCCAACGGATTGGTATGAGGCCCGCGTTTGCAAGCTACATAAAAAAGGGACAAACTAACCGGAGGGTCATATTACCCATATGCGCGCCGATGGTGAATATTAAATTCTTAATTGTCTGATATTAGAGACCTGGAATTTAGAAGTGGCAAATTTCTGGATTTTAGTTATATTTTTTCGTTATCAAAGAATGTAAGCTTTGCTTTGGCCAGTGTCCAACACTATCAAAACCTTGAACGAATCAAAATGAATTAAACTCAATCTATGCTTTATTTCGATTCAGAGGCAAGGCACAATCTGCAGACAGCCGCTGTTTCTGGTATAAACTTCATCAGTACATATTAGAGTTGTACAAGTTTGACTTGAATGTTTGAACTTGACTTGAGTTTGACTTAATTTCAAGTCAAACTCAAGTCAATTCTTCTGACAAATATTTCAAGTCAAGTCAAACTGGTCAATCGTACAGGTTTGAAAATTCAAACTGTTTGTCAAACTAGTTTGAAAGAGTTTGAAAAATAATTTATTTAGTAGATATACTTGTTTGTCGAGATAGACATGTTAGTTGCCAATTAAGATAAGAAAATTAATAATACAATGAGTGCCACATAAAAGTCAAAATTTTCAATGTGTTTTAATTTAAAACTTTTAAATGTAGATATTTATTTTTTTCGAATCCTGAGAAAACTTATAAATATTTTTGAAAAATTTAAACGCAGAATGAGAGATTCCGTTATTACCGAGGGCCGAATGGAAAGTCTCTTAGAATAAATAAAAAGTTTCTTTTGAATGAAATAGTTGCAATTAATAATAACACTTTCCTTTTTATGTTCACCCCTGTAACTTATTAAAATAAACATTATAGAAGTTTTCAGGGATGTTCGTCCCTCAGAAATAATGTAATCTTTCATGCTACGTTAAAAATTTTTTAAATTCTTATTAGTTTTCTCAGGATTTGAAAAAAATTAATACATTTAAAACACACTGAACATTTTGATAAGCGACATGTTACGCCTATGCCTAATCAACTTTTTTTTGGTACGCGTGATCCAGGTCTATATGGTTTTATATCTACAATTTAAATTTTTTTCGGATAAAGGCTACAAATGTTGGGTTTAAATTAAAAAAAAAAAATGTATAAATATGCATTAAGCTTTCTTAATAATTACCCTAACTATCCCGTTTATTGGGTTTTATTTGTCTGTCTGCGGTTTAAATATCGTATCAGCCAATACATTTCTGTTTATTGAAATTTGTCAAAAAAAATTTTTTGGACCTTGTTGAGAAGAGGGGAATTTCCCCTACCCCTCCTAAAATTAAAAATAAACACGTTGCGTAATATTCAAACTTTTCAAACTGTTTGAAGATGTTTGAATTCAAGTCAAACCTAAAGATATCGAAATCAAGTCAAGTCAAACTTTTTTATACAAAAAGTTTGATTTTCACGTCAAGTCAAGTTTGTTGAGTAAAATCAAACTAGTTTGACTTGATGCATCTCTAGTACATATGCTCCCCGCCTCTGAATCAACACAAAACCAAACTGCCTATTTAAGGGAAATTCCAAAAATAAATTGAAGTCCCCACTGAGGACGCAAACAGCGACATCTATTAAAGAAAATAGAAAGTAGGAAGGCCTCAGATACAGAATACATGATTAAAAATAATATACACTAATTTAAATTTAAAACCTTCCTTATCGGACCATTCTTTGTTTTTGGATTCGACTGATTGAAATTTGGGATCTTCGACCTATAAAAAAGTTGACAGCTGCTTTATCCTTTGAAATTGTTTGCTAAGCCGCGCGCCAAATTAAATTTTTCTGTCGATATCTTTTATGGTTTTTAACATACTAAGTACAAAAGTAAACTTTTCAGTTTAATCTTTCGTCTTAATATTTCTTTCTCGCGTAGCTACCTCTAGTCAATTAACTCATTTTTGATGGCCTGTGCAAATACCAAATTTAATACAGTACGACTGTTCCACGCATTCCTTTTAATCCAAATCGAGAGTTATTAAATATCTCGGCAGTTAATCCACCCTTTAGAAAAGCCTCACTGCGAGCAATTCATCAGTCTTATCATATTAATTTTTCATTTGGGACTTCTTCAGAACCATCTTTTATAAAGTGCAAACGGAGATGGGGTTTTTATATTTAGGGCGAGGGCTGGTATCTTTCGGTGTTAGCAATTATTTTTTTATTTATTAAGCTCAACAGACCTTGTAGGCCTTGGGCTAAAACGTTTACAATTTTTCTTTTAGTCTTATAAATTTTATTTAATTTTACTTCAGTCTTTTTATACCTCCCGTCATCTCCTTCTGTCCAATGCTAGTTCTTTCCATCTTTCAATGTTACTTTTCTTCAGGTCTTCGTACACACTGTCCTTCCATTTTTTTCTCGGTCTGCCTTTCCTTCTCTTTTGTATTGGTCTCCGTGAGGTACCATTTTTTGCATTCTCTCACTTCCCATTCTTTCGATGTGCCCCAAATATCGTATTCTCTGTGCTTTAATTGTCGTCAATATTGTTGGTTCTTTATACAGTTCTTCCAATTCTGCATTGGTTCTTCTTCTCCACTGACCTTCTATTTTCACAGCTCCATATATATTGCTCTTTACATTTTTCTCTCCTATCTTTTTAAAAGGTCTGTTTCTGACTGTTTCAGCTCCATGTTTCGCATGCGGATGTTACTGTAACAGTCTTATAAATCTTGATTTTTATTTTTCCTGATGCGTATTTGGATTTCATTAATGTGTGTAATGCTCCATACTTTTTATTTCCGTTAGCTATTCTTGCCTTTATCTCCCCGTCTAAAAACAGACGGTTTCGTTTTAATTAGTCTGTATTTCTTTTAAGGCAAATATTTGGTCCGTCGTTGATCTGTTGTTTCTAAAACCTGCCTGGTATCCTCCCAATATTTTTTTCGAATACTGATTTAGCCTTTTTCTTATACTTTGCGCCAAGATTTGACACACTCTGACATTTTTCTGACATTTTTTTCTACTTCCCATATTCATAGGTCATAAATCTCTTTTTGTAGTGTTTTTTTCCTCCTCACTGCGAGCAATTCATCATCAATTCATCAGTCTTATATTAATTTTTCATTTGGGACTTCTTCAGACCCATTTTATAAAGTGCAAACGGAGATGGGGTTTTTATATATGGGGTGAGCGCTAATCTTTTTCAATGTCGACAACTAGATGCTTTAAATTAGACTTGTATATTTTACAATTTATAGACAAATTCACTTATGTTGAAAATTTGTAGTTAAGGTAAGAATTATGGCGTAATTATCTTTTTTTGAGTACCAAAGTAAAGTAACATATAAATTTCAATTAAGTAGAAGTCTGTCATTGATAATACGTCTAAGAGTATTGAAGTGCTAATAAATCGGAGAAGGGGCTTAATATAATGAGAGCATTATGTGGAACCTGGTGGGGATCGGATCCTAAGACCCTAATAACCATTTATAAAAATTTAGTGAGAGCATATCTAGACTATGCTGGTAGTATCTTAACACCTGGAAACAAAACGGTTTTAAAAAAATTGGATTCCATACAATTTCAAGCTTTAGGAATCGTTACTGGTTGTATGCGTTCCACTCCTACAAATGCATTATTATCTGAATGTGGTGAAATGTCTCTAGAATATAGAAGAAAAATTCTTTCTATGAAAATGTTTCTTAAAATTAAAGAACTAAAGGGTAATCCATTAGAGGAAATAATTAATAATATTATAAATTATTGTAAATCAAATATTGGCTATTGGAAATATAGACAATATCCATATTTAATAGAAGCAAACATTAATTCCCAAAATAAATTATAAATATTAAACAATCAGAAATAAATCCTATTTATGAAATAGAATTAAAATATCTTGTAGAACCAGTCAATATTATATCATCTAAAGTTACCAAAACAGAAATTTATAGTCAACAAAAGTTTTATAATGAATTTTGTGAAAAATATCATATACAAGGTGGTGAATCGGAAAACGGGCCATAGGAAACTCAATGTAAAATTTTAAACTGTTGAATTCATCCTTCCCTAATTATGTTACATCAAAAGTCATGAGAAGTTATTTGTAGAGGATTGAAATCTGTATTAAAAACAGAAGTTACAATTGTTCTACGATTTAAAGACATTCCAAAATTTTGAAAAATATAATGTATTTACCGCAGTAGGTGTGTGGGCATGTTAGGTCACACGTTACTATTTAACTGACAGTGAGGACACTATTGATTGAAGAAAATATCTTTATTATTAATACTTTCTCCTTAACTGAGGGTATCTGATCAACTTTATTGTGTTTTAAACAATAAATGATAAAGTAAATAAAGAAATTGGCAGTTCAAATTGTTAATATAATAAATTCATTGTCACCGAATGCAGTCTTATACACATCATTGCACTGTGTGTGGCGTAACTTTGGCGTATTTCTCTGAAAATTGTATTATATTTTTACAAAATTTTGAATAATTATTGTTCGTAGAACAATATTAACAGTTGTTTTAAATACAGATTTCAATTCTCTACAAATAGTTTCTTATGACTTTTGATGTAAAATAATTAGGGAAGCAGGAATTCAACAGTTTAGAATTTTACATTGAGTTTCCTATGGCCCGTGTTCCAATTCACCACCCGGTATATACATGGATTTACACTGATGGTTCAGTGGATCCCATATTAAACACTTCAGGTATGGGTGTACATATCCCATCCTTAGAGTATAATTTTTCAGCCAAGTTATTCAGCCATACTCAAATTTGTAATGCTGAAATAATCGCAATAAATAAAGCAGTATCAATTTGCATAGAAAAAAATATTAACAAAGCTATCATTTTTACAGATTCCCAAAGTGCTATCCAGAAAATTAATAATAAAACTTTAAAGGTAGTAAATGGTTGTTCAGGAATGACAAAAATACTTATATTAGAAGCAAAAAATATTAATTTAGATATTATCATTGCATGGATCCCAGGGCATTCCGGAGTATTAGGAAATATTAAAGCTGATTCACTTGCTAATGTAGGTCGTTGTCTCAATTGTCCAGTAAACATAAAGGTGGAGAAAGATGACTATTTTCCCTTTTTTTAAAAAATGTACTGGGATAAATTTAAAAAAGAGTGGAAGGAATCTTTTAAATATTTTTGTATCTTTTAAGTACTTTTAAGTATTTTGTATCAATAGCTACAACCAGTTTTCAAAAATAGTCCTTGGTATCTCATTGTTCCTTACATAGATAGAAGACATATAGCAACTATTATCAGAATGCGTACAGGTCACTGTTTGGTTCCAAATCACCTATTTAAAATGGGGATAGTAGAACATCCTTATTGTGAATGTGGTTAATTAGCAGATTTACAACATGTGATTCTTGAATGCCCTATTAATACTGTGCAAAATTTTGATTTATATAATGAATTAGCTAAAAATGGGTGCCCAACACCCATATCCCTTACAACATTTCTTTATAAACCGCAGTTGGTTCTTATTAAACTTTTAATACATTTTTTGAATATACACAAAATTAAGTTATGAGGAAAGTAAAATATTGAAAATAAATAGATAACATAAATGAATATATAATAATAAATAATTTGAAAAATATGTCAAAAGTACACGTGAAAATATAATTCATATAACCGAATAATATAATCTTTTGTTTCTATATAAACGTTCTGTAATCACCTGGATCTTTCACTATACCTATCTGAGACACAACATGGGATTGTGTAATGGTCAGGTGTTGCCCTGTATAAGAGAAGTTTGTGCCTTTGTTGTATTTATTCCATGCCAACTCAAAATTGCCTGTAAAAAAGACATAGAAGAATAAGATTGTGTAATGGTCGGCAGTTACCCCTGAGAGAAAAAAGTTTGTGTCTTGTTATATTTGTCCCATGCCAACTCAAAATTGCCAGTAAACTCAAAAAAAAAAATAAGTAGAAGAACAAGATTGTGTCATGGTCGGCAGTTGCCTCTGAGAGCAAAAGTTTGTGTCTTTGTCCTTTGTTGAATTTGTCACGTGACAACTTAAAATTGCCTGTAAACTAAAAAAGAAGTAGAAGAATAAGATTGTGTAGTAGTCGGCAGCTGCCCCCGAGAGAAAAAAGTTTAATGTCGTTGAAAAAAAAGTTAAGTTGTTGTATTTGTCCCATGCCAACTCAAAATTTCTACTAAATCAAAGAAGAAAAAGAAGATTGTGTATTGATAGACGGTTGCCCCCTTAGACAAGGAAAGAGAGGTTGCCCCTAGCGTGAAATTTTTTTTATCTTGTCATGTTTGTCCCACACCAATCAAAATTGCTAGTTAACTAAAGAAGAAAAAGAAGATGAAGAAGAAGAAACAAATTGTACAATGTATTAACTCCAAATTGTAAGTGAATAAGGGATTTTTCCCTTGTTCCGAGACGATGAGCTAGCCAAATACCCAAGTAGGTGGAGGCCAATAAACTGAAGAAGAAGAAGAAGTGTTGAAGTACTACGCCTGGTCCGCTTTGTTTTAAATAAGTTAAACCTGGACATCAAAAATAAAAACACTTAGAAGCGTTTTAGTTGTGGTGTTACCATCGCATGCTCAGAATCCCGTGGATAGCACACATATCTAACGAACGTGTGCTAGAGACCTTGCACAAATAGCGAGAATTGATCAACATTATCAAAATGAGTAAAGTCTCCTTTGCACGGTCAATATTATTAATCTCAGTATTCACTGATTCAACCTTCTGTTCCAAATATATATATATTGGTTTAAAAATTATGTAGTACCTCGAAGATATATAACAACATTAATCAGAATGAAGTTTGGACATGCATGTTTCCCTCTACATCTAGCAAGAATTAAAGTTTTTGATTCAAATCTTTGTACTGAATGTCAGAAGGTGGGTGATTTGAATCACACTTTCTTTGACTGCACAAAAGACATTCCATAAACCTATAATTTAATCGAAGATTTAATAAAATGTAATGTTTTTCCACCTTTCAATATATCCTATCTATTGTATCTGAACAGCAAAAATATATATGATTGTTTAATGAAATTTATCTGTGAAACTAAAATTAACCTCTAAATTTATTAATCCTGATAATTTGATATATTATGTACATATGGAAAAAGAAGAAGAAGAAGATGTATAATGGAAAAATGTGGTGAGCAACTTGGATAGTCCGTAGCGGCCAGCTGCAGCTTTTGAACTGAGTAGAGAGCTGTGGAAGAGTTTGCTATGAAACTCTAAGGACCTCATTGCCTTCTTTATGTATGAATAGAAAACAAAAAAGTTGTGACTGGCTAACTGACGCCCAAGTTTATGCCATAAAAAAAATTTATTCATGCAATATGATTGATACAATATTTTTTCAATGATATTATTATTTCAATGTATTCCTTACACGTTCAATATATTGATCAATATCGATATTGGTTCAATAATATTGACCGTGTAAAGGTGACTTCAGGACCAATACTTCGGTCATATAATGACAGGACCTAAATATCGCTTACCGGTTGATTACTGAGGGAAAAAAAGAAGAAAAACGCTGGGTCGGAGGAAAACAACTGTCCTGGCTGCGTAACATTTGGCAATAGACAGGTTGAACGGTCGAGGAATTGTTTCATCTAGCTACCGAACGAGAAATTTCATCAGCTTGTTAACATGGCGATAGCCAACGATTGAACACAAGCACGGGACACAAAGCAGAATAAGACATGAAGCCTCCGATCCTAAATCAATACAAAACGAATATTTTAGATCAACCTATTACAAATGCATAATTACAGGCCTGTTATTGCTTTCTGCGAAACTGATGAACTGATATACAATCAATACAAAAATATTAAATGAAATGAATGTAAACATACCAATTGCACCAAATATTCACATGGACTAGTTTTTGTACACATTAACACATACAACGAAATTGCCAAATTTTTGTTTGTTTAACGCAAATAATGAATTTCAATGTATACATAAACCAAACGATTCAGTAATATATTATTTATGTCCTCATTAATTTAACTAAAGTTTCCTCAACCAGCCAATGTTTCAACCCTAAAATGCGAACTGTGATCCGAATTTGTATTATTTTGTGGCAAATAGACTTATGTCGAACGCCATTATAGATAACACGATACACACTTAGGGCCGATGTTTCAATTGGAGATTATCTTCAGATTAAAAATAGTCTTCAATTAAACTTAATATTGCGTTGTTCAATGCAAGTTTAACACTTAACCATCTGTTAAAGAGAGATTATCTTAATCGCTCAAAAACGAAGGATTAACAGTGATAAATAAATATTTGTAACCTTACTTTCTGGTTTTAAATTAAATATTTTCAAGAAAATTCCAGATTAAAACAACATAGGAAGTATATATTATTGAATTGTTCTTTCTACAAATTTTCAGTCGTAGATAATATTTGCAATAATAAATTAAAATTTCGTGTCTCTAATAATAATAATGGCTATTTCTAATAATGGTGTCTTTGATTTTGATGATAGAGATATCACAGAGGACGAAGATTTCTTAGCTGTTGTTAATATAATTTTTTTTTACTTCCAAAAAATGTACTTCTTGAACAATTTATATTATTATAACCCAGTGATATGCACATTAGCAGTACAAAAATAAATTAGACTTCTCAGTGTATAGGTATTTATGCTTTCTACAAATTTATGCATGATAATTATTTTTTCTACGAGCGTGCAAAAATGTCTAGTTTCGCGCACGCATTTTAGTTTAGAAAGTTTCACTTTTCCGCACGCGTGTTACTTTTCCGCACGCGGTTTTTACTTTTCCGCACGCTTGTTAATTTAGATATGTTAATATGGCCTTAAAGTAATTATAATACATGCAATAAACTAATATTTAGATATTATTTACTAATTTATTTCAAATATATCTTATTGTGTTCCTCTTTTAATGAAATTAACGCGACAATTTGATGAAATAAAATTATTTTGACATAATATTCGAAAGTCAAATCGGTAGACAATAACAGTCGTTTTGAATCATTGTCATGGAAACCAAGATCGTCGTCATGCTAACTAATTATATTGAAAGTTTGGTTTTGACAACCTTGTCAAAGAATTAATTAGTGTATGAACTTTCATATTAATTAAATTAATTGATTAAGATTTAGTAATTTTTTAAAGACTTAGAAAAAATATTATTCCTAACTTTTTAGTCCTGTCGCCAGGGGGGGTACAACGGCCTCGTTAATTCAGATGGACTTACTCAAGTTTTTTTTATGTATTTTGACCCGTAGAACGCGAATTTTTTGGGTAACAGTTGATCCGGATGTCGATAAGATTGTTATAGACCAAGAACTTGAGGAATCAAATAACAGCGATTTTTGGCAAAACAAAACAATATTTTGTATTTTTTGGGCTATTTTAAGTAAAAAATATTTCTACAAGTTTTTTCGTAGGATGCACAGTTTTCGAGATAAACGCGGTTGAACTTTAAAAAAATCGAAAAATTGCAATTTCTGAACCCGAATAACTTTTGATTAAAAAATAAAATAGCAAGTCTGCTTACCGCATTTGAAAGTTTAAGTCAAATTATATCGGTTTTGATTATTTGCATTGGTAAAAATTTATTTTTTTATTGTTTAACAAAGCTATAAACACGTAGGGTTTCCCGTGCTTTTACATGCGTTTTACCGCATGTAACGTAGAAATAGTCTTGATTGCACTAGTACCTATTCTACCTACTCGTTCGATTTTAAATGAGAAATCATAGAAACATCACTCACGCACTAGTTGTTTGTAGCTTTGTTTAACAATAACACAATAAATTTTTAGCAATGCAAATAATCAAAACCGACATAATTTGACTTGAACTTTCAAAGGCGCTAAGCAGAATTGCTATTTTATTTTTTAATCAAAAGTTATTCGGGTTTAAAAATTGCAGTTTTTCGATTTTTTGAAAGTTCAACCGCGTTTATCTCGAAAACTGTGCATCCTACTAAAAAACTTGTAGAAATATTTTTTGCTTAAAATGACCCAAAAAATACAAAATATTGTTTTGTTTTGCCAAAAATCGCTGTTATTTGATTCCTCAAGTTCTTGGTCTATAACAATCTTATCGACATCCGGATCAACTGTTACCCAAAAAATTCGTGTTCTACGGGTCAAAATACATAAAAAAAACTTGGGTAAGTCCATCTGAATTAACGAGGCCGTTGTACCCCCCCTGGCGACAGGACTATTTGCAGAAAGTCTCTTTTCCGCACTCGACTGCTTGTCGAACTCCCGCTTCGCGTCGTTCGGCAAACTGCAGTGGCGTACGGAAAAGAATGACTTTCTGCACTTGTTAGGAAAATAACTAAATAAATACCTATTTCCATAAGTTTCACTTGGTTTTCATTATGTGTAAAAATCAGATAAAAACAAGTTGGAAAAACTTTTTATGATTTTTTTGGGAACGAATAGGAATTTGGGAAGGAATGATGTAGAATATAGAATTTTTATTGTTATAAGCTAAAAAATCAACATTACCTACTATTTAATCATTATGTTTTTTGACATAAAGTTAGAAGTTGCAGTTCCAGTTCTTGTTATTTTATCACTTTCTTCCATTTTAAAATTTTTTAATTAATTAATGAATCTTAGAAGAAAATGTAAACACTACACGTCAAAAATCATTAACTTTATACCACAGAACACATTTCTATGTATAATTTTTATGATCAAACTTGCTCCAAGCCGTTAATTAATAACTGGCAACGTTGTCACCGCTTCAGTACTCAGGTTTAATAAATCCGAAAGTTAACCATAGACGAAGCAACGAAGCATTAAACCTAGGAATTTTGTGCAGTAAGATGAATCGTCATGCAACTTTTTGCATTCAATTAGAGAGAGTGTCAGGCAACTTTGTGAACTAAATTCATCTAGGGCAAAAAAATTTGTGCATAAGAAAATGCATTTTAAAAGTGCATCTCGAAGAGGTGAAAATGAAAAATTTAGAACTTGGGCAATATTGATGGAAATGAGTTGAATTTTTATAATTGGGGTTTTGGGGATCGCTGAGCACGAATTTCATATCGGCGATGGTCTCCAAAGTACCTGGTGCCCACGGTGAAACTCGTCACCTAGAGTTTTACGTTATAATCATTAAAAATCAGTCAATATCCATTACTCGGGGGGTTTTTGGGGTCGCCGGCCGCGAATTTAGTGTTGGCGATGGTCTCCAAGATACCTGGTGCCCAGGGTGGAACTCGTCGCCTGGAGTTTTGTTATAATCATTCAAAATCAGTCAATATCCATTACTCTGAGGGTTTTGGGGGTCGCTGAACAAGAGTTTCATGTGGTCGATGGTCTCCAAGATACCTGGTGCCCAGGGTGGAGCTCGTCGTCTGGAGTATTATGATATAATTATTCCAAATCATTTAAATCCATTACGCGGGGGGTTTTGGGGGTCGCTGAGCACGAATTTCATGACGGCAATGGTATCCTGTGTACCTGGTGCCCAGGGTGGAACTCGTCGCCTGGAGTTTTATTTTATAATCATTCAAAATCAGTCAATAACCATTACTCTGCGGATTTTGGGGGTAGCTGAACAATAATTTCATGTGTTCGATGGGCTCCAAGGTACCTGGTTCCCAAAGTGGAACTCGTCGTCTGGAGTTTTATGTTATAATTATTACAAATCATTTAAAACCATTACTCGGGGAGTTTTGGGGGTCGCTGAACATGAATTTCATGACAGTGATGGTCTCCAAGGTACCTGGTGTCCAGGGTGGAACTCGTCGCACGGAGTTTTATGGTATAATCATACAAAATCAGTCAACAACCATTACTATGAAGATTTTAGGGGTCGCTGGGCACCAATTTCATGTTGGCGATGGTATTCTAGGTAGGTATACAATATTCTAAAAAATACGTGTTAAATTAAATGTTAGTGCACGTATTCATAATCAATTTATTTGTATATTACCGGGTGTCCACTTATATTTTCCCCCATTTTAACTACCTATAACTTCTAAACGGCTCAAGATAGAAATATGCGGTTTTCGCTGAAATATATTATTTTAGTAAAAGTTTTGTCTGAATGGATTGAATTTTTTATATCGCTTTTAAGTACGAAAACAAAAATGGCGGATTTTTGAAAAAAACGTTGTTGACTTTTTTTAATGGAACACCCAGTATATCTTTTTGTAAATTGAAAGAAAGGTCATTTACCTATCCAGCGATATAAAGTTTTTTAAAATCGGTTGTCAAATCACTGAGTAATTAAGTTTTAAAATGAGAGGTGCAACATGGATATCACATACCTAAATAACATAACTAAGCAAATTGATATTATGTTATGTGATTTCCACATTGCATATCTCATTTTAAAAATTAATTGCTCAGTCATTTGACAACCGATTTTAAAAATTTTTATATCGCTGGATAGGTAAATGACCGTTTTTTCAAGTTTTCAGGTAAATGACCATTTTTTATATCGCTTTTAAATAAAAAATGGCGGATTTTTGAAAAAAAATGTTGACTTTTTTTATTAAAACACCCAGTATATTTTTTTGTAACTTGAAAAAATGGTCATTTACCTATCCAGAGATATACAATTTTTTAAAATCGGTTGTCAAATGAGTGAGCAATTATTTTTTAAAATGAGAGATGCAATGTGGAAATCACATAACTTAATATCAATTTGCTTAATTATGTTATTTAGGTAATTAAAAATTTTTAAAAGAACAGAACTACATAAAAGTGTAGCTTGGAGGTATTCACATATATACTATGCTTTGTTTTTAAACCAGGAGCAGTAAAATAAAAAGACAGTTTCACACCCAAGAAAGTCAATAGAAAAATCACCATATACATCTTCTTTTTTGGTTGATTATATCTGCCTTTGACGGTAATCCATCAACATTATATTATACTAATACGTCGCTAAAGAGTTCTAAAAACCACTGTTTTTTTATATAAAAGCAGACTAGAAATCTAAAAATTAAAATAATACCGCAGAAAACACACAAAATCGCTGATATAACGTAATTACCTTTGAAATGCCAATTATATCAAAATTTCATAAATGTCATTAGTGTCAAAATTTAACGACAACTGCTTTAAAAGCGACAAAATTTTAAAATAATTTTTAAATAGGTAATTTTTTAGGATATAATATAAAAGTGTTTTAAGAAAAATTATTAATGAAAAATATATTTAGCGACCCCCAAAACACGGAAGTAATTGATATTGACTGATTTTGAATGAATATAACATAAAACTATAGGCGACGAGTTCCACCCTATGCACCAGGTACTTTGGAGACCATCGCCGACATGAAATTCGTACTCCGAGACCCCAAAAACCCCCCGAGTAATGGTTATTGACTGGTTTTGAATGGTTACAACATAAAACTCCAGGCGACGAGTTTCACCCTGGGCACCAGGTAACTTAGAGACCATCGCCGACAAGAAATTCGTACTAAGCGACCCCAAAAACCCACAGATTAATGGTTTTTTACTGATTTTGAATAATTATTACATAAAACTTCAGGCGACGAGTTGCACCCTGGGAACCAGGTACCTTGGAGACCACCGCCAACATTAAATTGTGTTTAGCGACTCCAAAAACCCCCCGAGTAATGGTTATTGACTGATTTTGAATGGTTATAACATAAAACGCTAGGCAACGAGTTCCAAACCTTGGCACCAGGTACCTTGGGCACCATCGCCGACATGAAATTCGTACTCAGGGACCCTCAAAACCACCGGGGTATCAGTTTTTGACTAATTTTGAATAATTTTAACTATAAACTCCTGGCGACGAGTTCCACTTTAGGCACCAGGTATCTTGGAGACCATCGCCGACATTAAATTCGTGGTCAGCGACCCCAAAAACCGCCGTATAATGGATATTGACTGATTTTTAATTAATATAACATAAAACTCCAGGCGACGAGTTCCACACTGGGCACCAGGTACCTTGGAGACCATCGCCGACATAAAATTCTTACTCAGCGACCCCCAAAACCCCCAGTGTAATAGTTTTTGGCTGATTTTGGATAATTATATTTAAAAACTCTAGGCGACGAGTTCCACCCTGGGCACCAGGTATCTTGGATGTCATCGCCAACAATAAATTCGTGGCCGGCGATCCCAAAAACCCCCCGACTAATGGATATTGACTGATTTTTAATGATTATAATGTAAAACTCTAGGCGACGAGTTCCACCGTGGGCACCAGGTACCTTGGAGACCATCGCCCATATGAAATCCCAAAACCCCCAATTATAAAAATTAAACTCATTTCCATCAATCTTGCCCAAGTTCTAAATTTTTCATTTTCACCTCTTCGAGATGCACTTTTAAAATGCATTTTCTTATGCACAAAATTTTTTGCCCTAGATGAATTTAGTTCACAAAGTTGCCTGACACTCTCTCTAATCGAATGCAAAACGTTGCATGACGATTCATCTTACTGCACAAAATTCCTAGGTTTTGGGCTTTTTAGTGCTTCGTTGCTTCGTCTACCAGCATTGAACAACTTCTTAAGAAATAATATTTGAATTAAATTTAATCATGGTTTACTTAATTCATGAGTTAACTACTGATTGAACAACTGGCCTTCAGTATTCTTCAACGAAACTCTGCATTTTTAAATATTTATTGTAATTTATAACAGTTCTTGGTTTACCTGTTGGAATGCTATCTTTAACTTGCCAAGTTTCCTCAAAGGACTTTATAATTTTTTATACCGTCGCCTGATGGATAAGAGAATATTTTGGGAAGTATCGTTGAGAATTCGACTACGATATTTTTCTGTCGTCGTAGTCCCTTATCATTTAAACCGTTATTCGCTGTTTTTTATTAAACACCAGCTTTATTGTAGAGATTTTAAAAACAATAATTGTTGTAAACTGACAATTATTGTCAGATTTAGTTATTATTACAGTGTATTTTAAGAGTTGTATTTTAAGATCCAAAGTGACCAATAATATCAGAAAAATGATCAATCTGGCAACATTGCAAGCATCAAATTTGAAATATATAAATATATTGCAGGATAGGCGTCTCCTGCAATATGTAGATTTTCGGTTTTTGTACGATTCGGACCATATATTTAAGAAATAATTAGGCGTTTCAAGACTTTTGCTCCATTCTGTGTCATAAATGATAGCCCCTCTCTCCCTCTGTGGCTCAGTGCTAAGAGAGACTACCTTTGAATCGAAGGGTTGAGTTCGAATCCCGGATGGGTAGGAAATTTGCCTTTATTAAAATTTTTTTTGTGAATTTGATGGCCTTGGCCGAGCCAATTAGCCAGACATTTTGTTATTTTAAAAACTGTTTTTTCAATCAGAGAAAAGAAAAAGCAAAAAAAAAGGAAAAAAAGCAAAAAAAAAGAAAAAATCTAAGAAGAAAAATCAACCTTCGAGATGTTGAATCGGGTTTATGTCTTAGTGTAGTAAAAACAACAATTAATAAAAAATAATAATAAAAAATAATAAAAAACAAATTAAAGATATAAAAAATACAAAAAAATAAATATGTACAAAAAAATATTTACAGCCAAAAAAGTGTACTATTTAGATAATAATTGTAATATTATTAACAATTATAAAAATAATTTCTATTCTTGTGGGATCGCTACTCAGCTGAGGGGCCGCAGACGTTCGGATACAATTAGCGTCTCTTTGTAAAGACAATGAAGTCGACTCTACTAAATAACAAGACATTTACTCACCATATACACTACACTGACTACACAACACATATAGGACAGTCAATGAGGGTATTTGGCTCCGAATTCTATTCTACTACATCGATTTACTTGATATTTTCACAGTAAGCAGGGAATAGCTCAAGAAACAAAGTCTACCCTCTATATACTATGGAGCTTTTATCTTGGGGCGGCTCCCAGTCCTTCAAGGGGCCGGAAAATGTTTTGGTCAAAATAACTGCAGAGGTGGCTAGAGAACCTAATTCTAAGCAACAACTAATTTATATATTTTTTTAAGCTCAATACTTTTTCAGTTATTCGTGGTTAAAAATTGGACTTTTTCATTCAAAAATGACACCTTTTCGGACAGTTTTTGCAAATATTTTAAAAACTAAGCATCTAACTAAAAAACTATAAAAAATATTTTTGTAGCTTATAAATAAACAAAGAGATTCGTTCATTTATAAATCTTCGAGGTATGATACAAAAAGAGATATGGTAGGTAAAAAGAGTTTGTTTTCTTTTTGTGCATGCCCAAATTGGTGTATTCAACTTAAAATAACAGAGAAACGGTCGATTTTAGGTGTATAATGCTGCCAATACCTTTTATAGTGCTTGAAAATACCTACTACTAAAATGAACAATATTAAATATCAATTAGGTACATTCAAACTAAGCGAGATGCTTCAAAAAAAATTGATGACTAATGTATTTTAAGAAAAAATGAAAAGTACATTTTTACCCCCTCATCTACCAGAATTTAAATGCACTGTGTTCCTTCTACAATACCTTTTATTATATTGTTATTTCTATGTTCAAAAAGTTGGCCGGGTTTAAAATAAATGGTTTTTGAAAAAAATAAGATCAAGTTATGGAGGGCATCTTTAAACTTTCTTAAAAATCTTTCTTTTTCTCCATGTAACTCGAAAATGATAAGAGATACGAAAAAAGATATACAAAAATGTAGGGTCTTTTTAGATGAAAATTTTGTTTTTTGTTTTTTATTACTGCATATCTTATCATTTTCAAGTTACATGGAGAAAAGAAAGATTTTTAAGAAAATTTAAAAATGAGCTGTATAATTTGGTCTTATTTTTTTTTCAAAAACCATTCATTTTAAACCCGTCCAACTGTTTAAACGTAGAAATAACAGTATAATAAACCGTATTGTAGAAGGAAAACGAGGCATTTAAATTTTGGTGGACGAGGATTTAAATATACTTCTCATTTTTTCTTAAAATACATTCAGTCATCAATTTTTTTGCAGCATATCTCGCTTAGTTTGAATGTAATTGACATTTAATATTGCTCATTCATTTTAAAGGTCTTTTCAAGGACTACAAAACGTATTGGTAGCATTATACATCTAAAATAAGCTACAAAAATGTTTTATAAAGTTTTTTTTTTTGGTTAGATGCATGGTTTTTGCCAGAGTACCAAATTCAGGGCTCCTATCTCCTGTTTTCCGTTTACTATCCTTTCTTTAATATATTCTTATTTATTCTTAAGTAATAAAATATTTTATTACTTTTAAAATACTAATATATAAAATACGCGGCCTGGATCAGACTGGAACCTATAAGCAAAATAGAAAGAGAAGGCCTTTTTATATTAATAAACCAACGGTTGACTTGCCAAGATTTAGGGAAATTGATTCAACAAAAGGGCCTTGATTTCTCTCGACTGTACTTAGGCCAGATTGTTCGTTTTCGGATTTAAATTCGGAGAAGAAACTGACAGAAGTAAAATAAGACACTCTGAGTCTGGGTACACTCGAACAAAGTTAGGCACGAGGATGATAACAATGGAATATTTATGTTTTGAAGTCTGAGTAAATTTGGGATAATATTTTATAGGAGGACTATTTACAGGATGTTAGTAAATAAGTATGACAAACTTTAAGGGGTAATTCTACATGAATAAATAATAACAGTTTGTTCTATAAACGTAAATGCTTCGTTTCCAAGATAAGGGGTGTTGAAATTTTTATTTCAAACTGCCAATTTATTTATTGCTCTAAGACTGGTTGATCTATGAAAATGAAATTTGATGAATGTAATAAAATAGAAGATTTTTGCAAAAAGTGCGCGCCACGCCGGCAAAAAAATCGGGTAGACACGAATAATTAACAATTAAATAGCTCAACGGTGTAAATTGATGCTAGACCCGATCAGTCCGCATAATCTTGAAAATGAATGTTTAAACTACAATGCAAGTACTTGGCAACCTCAAAAATACTAATTTAAATATGAGTTTTTAAGCCTTGAAAATGCGTATTTTCGCATTTTTCAGATTTTAAATCGCCCATAACTCGAAAACTATCAACTTTTGAGAATAATCCCAAGACACCTTTATTGTTTAGAATGACCCAAAAAAGCTAAAAAAATATTCTTCGGGTCAAAAAAGGTGATCTTTTGTATTTGTTTAAAAATATTGTTTAAACAATTTCTGCCCAAAAATTCCGCCCGGCAACCTTCAGATTTGTTTAAAGGGGACATTTTTGAATAGGAATCCACAAAGAAACCGAATCAGAAATTTTTTCCGACGGGAGCGGTCTCACCACATGGACTATAAACTTTCATTAAATCCAATTATTGAAACTGAGGAATTTAAAATAAATAATCATAGTATAAAATGGTAATTAACATGTTATCATAATAACAAGAACAAAGGAACACCTCCAAAAAATCTTCCAAAAGTTCGAAGCGGAAGCAAAAAGGTATGAATTAAGAATCAACCAAGGAAAATCACAGTACATGGTAATGAAAGGAGATATAAAGAAAGAGGATAACTACATAAAAAATGAAAGGAGAAGGAGATGAATATAAATTTAAGGAAGTATCAGAATTCAGATACCTGGGAGTGACTGTAACTAATACTGGAAGGGATGAAAAAGAAATAGATAAAAGATTATTGAATGGAAGTCGAGTTGTGGGTTCCTTAAACACGATATTAAAAGCAAAAAATGTATCAAGAAACGCGAAAATCAGAATGTATGAAACGATAATACGTCCCACAGTGTTGTATGCGAGCGAAACGTGGGTAATGAATCAACAAGAGGAGAAAAAGATACAGATATGGGAAAGGAAGGTCCTGAGAAAGATTTTTGGAGGTATACAGATAGCTGAGAAAACCTGGAGGAGACGAACAAATGAAGAAGTAATGAGGATGTATGGGAGACCAAAAATAACGACAAAAATACGAGCCCAAAGAGCTAGATGGCTGGGACATATTACTCGAATGCTAGAAAGTAGAAACGTCAAACGAATATTGAATTACAGAGCATTGGGAAAAAGGAGACGAGGGCGCCCAAGGAAGAGATGGTTAGAGGCTGCAGAGAGGGATTTAGAAGAAATCGGGGTGAAGGACTGGTGAAAGAGTGCAGAGGACCGAAAAGAATGGAGAAATATTATCCAGAATTTAAAAGCCGTAGGCCTATAAGGCCTGTTAGCGCTGTTTTATATTTATAATCATAGTATAAAATGGTAATTAACATGTTATCTTTCTACTTTAATTTCAATACAAGCTGTTTGTTGCAAACTTATTAAATCTGAAAATTATTTTAATTAAATGCACAGCTGAAAAGTACTCCCACTTAACATACATATATAGAAGAGAGGAAATGAATATACAGAAAACGCACATGATAATTTTATACCGGGTGTCCACTTATATTTTCCCACATTTTAACTGCCTATAACTTCTAAACGGCTCAAGATAGAAATATGCGGTTTTCGCTGAAATGTTTTATTTTAGTAAAAGTTTTGTCTGAAGGGATTGAATTTTTTATATAGCTTTCAAATACGAAAAGAAAAATGGCGGATTTTTAAAAAAACCTTGTTGACTTTTTTTAATGGTACACCCAGTATATTTTATATTTATATTTTATATTTTATATTTTATATTTTGTATTTTATATTTTATATTTTATATTTTATATTTTATATTTTATATTTTATATTTTATATTTTATATTTTATATTTTATATTTTATATTTTATATTTTATATTTTATATTTTATATTTTATATTTTATATTTTATATTTTATATTTTATATTTTATATTTTATATTTTATATTTTATATTTTATATTTTATATTTCATATTTTATATAATTATCCAGCGATATAAAGTTTTTCAAAATCGGTTGGCAAATCACTGAGTAATTAATTTTTAAAATGAGAGGTGCAACGTGGATATCACATACCTAAATAATATAACTAAGCAAATTGATATTATGTATGTGATTTCCACATTGCATCTCTCATTTTAAAAATTAATTGCTCCGTCATTTGACAACCGATTTTAAAAAATTTTATATCGTTGGATAGGTAAATGACCGTTTTTTCAAGTTTTTGGGTAAATGGCCATTTTTTATATCACTTTTAAATAAAAAATGGTGGATTTTTCAATAAAAAAACGTTGACTTTCTTATTGAAACACCCAGTATATTTTTTTGTAGCTTGAAAAAACGGTCATTTACCTCTCCAGCGAAATAAAATTTTTAAAAATCGGTTGTCAAATGACAGCAAATAATTTTTAAAATGAGAGAAGCAATGTGGAAATCACATAAAATAATATCATTTTGCTTAGTTATATTATTTAGGTATGTGATATCCACGTTGCACCGCTCATCTTAAAAATTAATTACTCAGTGATTTGCCAACCGATTATGAAAAACTTTATATCGCTGGATAGGTGAATGACCTTTCTTGCAATTTACAGAAAAATATACTGGGTGTTTCATTAAAAAAAAGTCAACGTTTTTTTCAAAAATCCGCCACTTTTCTTTTCGTATTTGAAAGCGATATAAAAAAATCAATCCATTCAGACAAAACTTTTACTCAAATTAAACATTTCAGCGAAAACCGCATATTTCTATCTTTAACCGTTCAGAAGTTATAGGCAGTTAAAATGGGGGGAAATATAAGTGGACACCCGGTATTACGAAAAACGAGATTTTTGTTATGTACAACCTGTCTGAAGTTTGGAATGAGTTTAGTGCAACTGATTCTCATTAGGGAGTTGAGATATTCATCTGTTAGCTAAAATCTGGACCGATTTTTAATAAAATTCATTCTTGATAAAGCGGCTTCGCACATATAAGTTGAACCAAACATAGTACACAATTTCATGACCTAACATTTTCAAAACTGCCAAGCACTAGGTATATTCTGAATTTAATGGCGGTCCGCACAAAACTAACCCAAGGTCCGGATGCGGACCGCGGTCCGCCCAAACATAGTACACAATTTCATGGCCAAACATTTTCAAAATTGCCAAGCACTAGGTATATTCTGAATTTAATGGCGGTCCGCAAAAAACTAGCCCAAGGTCCGGATGCGGACCGCAGTCCGCCAATTGGTGACCCCTGCTATTTATAATTTATAGCTTTCTGTGTGTCTTTGCTGCTATCGTAACCCTTTTGTTTTGGCACTGAACTTTCCAGTCTTTAACATTAATTATTTCTATATCTTCTTCTACACCATCCAGCCATCTTCTTCTAGGCTTTCCTTTACACGTGGGCCATAGTGGTGTCCAGTTAGTTATCCTTCTTAACATATCTGAGTTTAGGCGTCTCTGTATATGCCTATCCATTCTAAGCGAAGAAATTTTATATACCGGACTATATTTTTTCACCTTTAAAGGCCCATTTATACATATCAGGGCCGTGTCCGTTCCGTGTTAAGACAGGGCCCGGTCCAAAAAAAAAACAATATGTACTCTTATGAGTATATTTATACATTAGCGTTTCCCGGACGGGGCCCGTCCGGGCCCGGTCTGAAATTAATCCCATCCGATATTTTTGCTGTCGGCACTGGCGATGCACGAAAATGACACGGATCGCATTGACTTGTATAAACACGATTTTATTGTTTTGTGAACGCGACTGCTGGAAAACAGACAAGCAATAGATATTGTGAGGTGAGATCTTCTAGCCAAGGCAAAATATTTTCAACTATCTTTTACACAGAGATATGTAATAACGTTTTCCTCTCTTATTCGGCCCGGTACGCACACTGCCACATCCCGGTTGTATGTAAATATTGCATTAAAAATACCCGGACTCGGCACTGACCCGGAACGGACACGGCCCGGGTATGTATAAATGGACCTTTATTCTTCTTCAATTTCGCATTTGTTTTCATTCTTCTTTCTTTCAATTTTCTTTTAAATTTCAGAAGGCTATTTTCCTCTTTCTTGTTAATAGTCGTTTATTTCCATCCCATACGTAACAACAGGTCTTGTGTATGTTCATCTTTGCTATTTTACTTAAGAGTCTTGCTTTGCAACAGATTTCTATTCATTCCATATGTTTTTTTGCCTTTCAGAATCCTTTCCTCTGTCCTCTCTTTTCAGTTTTCCCCATTGTTACTCCCAAGTAGCTAAAGGTGGATACAGCTTCAAATTTGTGGTTCTGTGTTATTAGATATTTCTGAGTTGTGTTGTACTTCCCTATCGTCATGTATTTTGTTTTGTGCTAGTCTATCTCTAGCCCTATTCTCTTTGCTTCCTTATCTAATTTTTTGATTGCTTTTATGTGTCATCTTCGTCTTTTCTATGATGACTAGCAGCCGCATATGCTATTACTTGAAGTTGATCTGTAATGTTTTCGTTGGCGAAGTTTGTCCTCCTTATTACTGCTTCCCATATCAGGTTAAACAGTGTCGGGGAGATAGAGTCACCTTGTTTCACGCCTTTGTTTACTTTGATCTCCTTAGATTCCTGGATATTCGAAGATATAAATTTATCCCATTTGTAAATAAAATTTGAGCATGAGAATGGATCAATAGAGTTACAATCGATTCTATTTAAATGACTAGATTATATTAAGACTCGAGTAATAGTAACTAAAAAACATGGTTGTATATTAACGGAAACCATAAATAATTAGCTATGTGACATTTTCATTAAATTTTTATGCAACAAATCCGGTTGACCCATTTTTCCGCTATGATTCTTTTCCATTCAACGGAAAACTCAACGCTTGCTTTCCTTTTTGTAGTCGATGTTTAACTTCATTATTGGTTGCTCGGGTGTAGCACCACAAAAGTTGATTAGAAAATTCGCATTAACAATAACCGCTTATTTTATTCAAAATTAACGGCGACAACTTGAATTTTCGTATACAAATAACTAAAATTCCGTTATAATATCGAAGGAGAGCCGATTGAAAACCTATATTACCGAGTTTAATTAAATTTTGTGTACGGATCTACGAAACGATCGCAAAGTTACAATAGAAGACTGTCGCCAATTATGTTTATGAAATTCGAGATGGACAAGAGCACGACGACGCATGTGGAGAGATCACGTAGATCGGATGGACCCTGAACGTATGGCGCATTAGGCGAAAACACACCAGAAGCCCAGAAGCATAACACCAAGAGACCCATAGGAAGACCCAAAAACGATGGTACGAGAGCTGGAGTTCCGGATCTCAGAAGAGACCGTAACAGAAGAAACAGGACATTACAATAAAAAGAAGAAGAAGAAATTCGCTCCTGGAGAGTTTGCCTCGGGGAAATGCCTATCTATACATGAAATCTCTATAACCTTTGAAAGCGCAGATTGTAGGAAATGATGAAACTTCAAGCACGCAATCAACGAATGCACTTTGTAAACTGTACAGTTTGAAAACAAATAAAAAAGTTTATTGGAAAGAATTAAACAGTCTTTAATACAACTTTTAACACGAATACAAGCATTTAACGGTTAAGTTAGTTTTATCTGGTGATTATTTTTAATAATTATTGCAAAAACTGTTATTAGTGGAGTCCCTGAAGGTGGATATGAGCTATTACCTCCGATTTCGTTGAACCTCCATCGATTTGCTGGAAAATGGGTGAGTGGTTAGAGGATATCTCAAGGAACAAAGGTGGCATAATGCCAACATGCGCTTTTACCCTGGGGGTGGGTGCCACCCTTCTCGAGGGTGAAAATTATTTTATTAAAAATAATCTCATAATTCGATAGAGGGACAAATTCTAAGCAAAATTTGTTATATAAAGTTATTAAAATAAATCAAAACTTTTTGAGTTATTAAATATCAAAGATTTTAATTTTTCGTGAGAAAAATGCATGTTTTTACCCGATTTTTCATAAATAACTCAAAAACTATAAGTTTCTGTAAAAAAGTTATTATTACCAAAATTGAAGCTAATAAAAAACGAAATAAACCTCTTACTAAAAAAAAACCTTTTAATGTTAACTGAAAGTGAGTTTAGGTAATTGAATGTATATTTTTTATTATATTTAAGTATTCAAACTTAAATAACGGGAAAATGGTGCATTTTATAACATAAACTTATTACACATTTGGCAAAGTACAGTCGAACCTCGATTATCCGTCTCTCCATTAACCGTCACCTCTATTAACCGTCAAGGTCCGATATAATACGGTCCGTAATATTATTATTTTTATTGTGTCTAGTATTTAGTATTCTTTGCCCAATTTTCGCAATACTTCCATGTTAGTTTTCTTCTGTGTCCATGCCATTCTAAGCATTCTCCTGTAACACCACATTTCAAAGGACTGTAGCTTATTTGATGTGTTCTTGCTTCAATGTCCAGCTTTCAAGTCCATATTTCAGTATCGAAAACACTTAGCATCTCAGTGCTCTTAGGCAAGCCGCACACCAAAGAAACATGAAACGAAAAACATGAAACATGAAACGTGAAACATGTTTCATGAAAATAAAACACTGCTAAACAAATCTCAAAGTCCGCCTACCAATGAAACGAGTATGATTCATGCTCATGACACATTTTTATTTTCGGAGAGTTTCATAAATGGCCGGACGTCTATTTGTTTATCAGTGTTTTATTTCCATGAAACGTAATTTACGTTTCATGTTTCTTCGATGTGCGGCCTGCCTAACTCTCACTTCTAATCTAAGGTCTTTGGTGCAGAGAATTTTCATTTTTACAACCGCATTTCTTGCTATTTGTATCCCGGCCCTTATTTCTGTTGTTTGGTCATTATTGTATTGAATAGATTAGCAAAAATTGAGTCATCAATTCATTTTGATTGAACATTTGACGGTGGCGATGTCGTTGATGTCATTGCAAGTGACAAAGATTTGCGTAAAAAAGCTAGAGATGCTGCATCGCACATGCAATAATTCATCGACTGGTATTCTCGACCAGAAGAAGCCAAGAAAGTTGATTGCATGATCTTCCGCTGATTAAGAAATTCAGCCGTTGCAAAATGTAAAGCAACAGTAAAACAAACAAAGATTTCAGAATATTTTAAACCAAATTGATTGATTGTCCCTCTTAAATTGTCAAACAAAACATACAAATTAAATTTGAGAGTTGTACTATGATTTTTTTTAATGTTCTGTTAACAGTCTTTTCGATTATCCGTCATACCCTTGGTCCGGTGCCCTGACGGATAATCGAGGTTCCACTGTACTTAGAAATATCTATCAAATGAGTCCTCGAACAAGTTGATAGCATTAAAATTTATGCTCCAAAAATGTTTCAAAATTTATCTTTTAAAATTTTTTCCAAAAAATGTTATTATTCTTTTTTAAATAACTCCGTTAATTTTTAGAATATCAGATTCACCTAAAAACTATTTGAAAGTTAGTTCTAAGGGCAATTAAACGACGTTGAATTTAAACTTTTAAACCCCTTACTTTAAAAAAAAAGTTTAATGGCCTTGTGGTTCTCGCAGCAAAATTTAAGCTTTAAACGTTTCTATCTCGGTTGTTTTTTAACCTACAGAAATAATAAAAAACGTAAATATTTGACACAGAAAAAACTAAAATTTGATTATATCTCATTTTTACGTATATTAAGTATTTTTGGAGTTATTATCAAAAGAAAATGAAAATTACGATCATTTTAAAAATTCTGATTTTTTTAAAGTATACCTTTCTTCAAAAATTTTCATTCTAAACCGGTCAAAATTGTTGAAATCATTACTTATGCTAATATAAAGAAATTATTGTAAGGATTACTATGAACTTTAATTTTTGTGGAAATGGCGTATGTTTTATTTTTCACTTTTTCCTAAAAAATTCGAAAGGTTTCTCTTATTTTCATCATAACTTGCTTAATTTTAATGCTATTGACTTCTTCTGAAGCTCAATTGATAGGTAATCTGAAGTTCTTTGACAAGTGTTTAACAGGTATATTTTATAAAATGCATCGTTTTCCCGTTATTTAAGCTTGAATACTTAGATTTGAGTACTCGTCGAAAAAAATTTACATTCAATTACCCATAACTCACTTTGACTTAACATTAGTTTAGTTCTTTAAGTGAGAAGTGTATTCAATTTCTTATTATCTTCAATTTTGGTAATTAAAACTTTTTTGTCAAAGCTTATATTTTTTGAGTTATACGTGAAAAAGAGCTTTAAAGCATGCATTTTTTTACGAAAAAATAATATCTTTGATCCTCAATAACTCAAAAAGCATTGATTTATGTTAATAACTTTATATAACAAATTTTGCTTAGAATTTGTCTTTATACCGATTTATGTTCTTATTTTTGATAAAATAATTTTCACCCTCGAGAAGGGGTGGCTTCCACCCCCAAGGTAAAAGCGCAAGGTAAAAGCGCAACTACTCACCAATTTTCATAAAAATCGATGGAGGTTCAACGAAATCAGAGGTGAAAACCTTCAGTGACTCCACTATATAGCTAGGATGAAATTCCAAGCAAATTACTACATTATCGTTTGTAGGTCTTGAGGATTACAAATTCAGGGCAATGTTGGCATTAGTGGTAAATATTAAAGCTACTTTTATTTAGAAGGTGTATCTTGCCCATGACTAGATCTCCAACATCATTTCTTTTTTATCTTCATGCAAGCGGTAATCAAAAAACGCCTGTATCTTTCGTAAAAATCCTGTTTCCATTCATTATCTAATCTAAATCATTAATATTTTCGCCAACCCAATTCCTAGATACATGTTATTAAGGTTAAAAAAATTTGTAATATCTTGAGGATTAATTGTTTCAAGATCTCGCTGTGCAACTTTGTGATAACTACTATATGACTTTGGTAAAATTTATTTAATTCAAATTTTGATAAAATCCATTCCAAAAATAGGTAAAAAAGATCATTCCAATTTATCATGTTATTTTACTTACTGTAATTATCATACAACTGAAAACACAGGAGGTTATTTGAAACAGTCTCAAATTCGATCGGAAACATAAGGGTTTCAATCGAAAGGTAGGAGGATATTAATTTATGATTTTGATATCTTTTAATTAATAGTATCTTTGTTAGTATCTCCCGCTAATTTTGAAATGCCAACTATAAAATTTTTCCGTATCTGTATATACCGGAAACCATAAATAATTAACTATTTCATTTTCACAACAAATCCGGCTGACCCATTTCTCTGCTGTGATTACTTTTTCATTCAACGGAAAGCCCCACGCTTACTTTTCTTTTTGTAGTCGATATTTAACTTCATTATTGGTTGCTCGGGTGTAGCACCACAAAACTTGATTAGAAAATTCGCATTAACAATAACCGCTTATTTTATTCAAAATTAAAGGCGACAACTTGAATTTTCGTATACAAATAACTAAAATTCCGTCATAATATCGAAGGAGAGTCGATTGAAAACCTATATTACCGAGTTTAATTAAATTTTGTGTACGGATCTACGAAACGATCGCAAAGTTACAATAGAAGACTGTCGCCATTTATGTTTATGAAATTCGCTTCTGGAGAGTTTGCCTCTGGGAAATGCCTATCTATATATGAAATCTCTACAACCTTTGAAAGCGCAGATTGTAGGGAATGATGAAACTTTTCAAGAACGTAATCAACGAATGCACTTTGTAAACGAATAAAAAAGTTTATTGGAAAGAATTAAACAGTCTTTAATACAACTTTTAACACGAATACAAGCATTTAACGGTTAAGTTAGTTCAATCTGGTGATTCTTTTTAATACATAATTGCAAAAACTGTTATAGATAAGATGGAATTCCAAACACATTACTTATCAAATGATGAAAGGGTTGCCAATGCGAGTCCATTATACAATTGGATATGGTAATTGAGTCAATACTCGCAATCTTTAGTTTGTATTTTTTATTAGTTGTTATGTAATCATGGGGCAACCGGTTTCGAGTCTTACAATATATGACTCATCATCAGGCCCAGTACAAAAAGTCTTCTCTATACAAACTACAAGCTAAAAAACACAAAACGTTTTGTGTTTTTTAGCTTGTAGTTTGTATAGAGAAGACTTTTTGTACTGGGCCTGATGATGAGTCATATATTGTAAGACTCGAAACCGGTTGCCCCATGATTACATAACAACTAATAAAAAATACAAACTAAAGATTGCGAGTATTGACTCAATTACCATATCCAATTGTAAATTACTTATCGTTTGGAGTCTTGAGGATTACAAATTCGGGGCAATGTTGGCATTAGTGGTAAATATTAATAGACCAGGGCCCATCTGTAAAAATATTAGTACATTTGGACGTTGAGAGGTGACTCAAATTTTTTTGCAGAAATTGCTTGAAAATAAATCAAACAATAATATTTGAGCTATCCTCCCTCTCAAAAAGGTCCGGAACATTGTTTAAATATTCAAAATGTCAAAAAATTAAGAAAAGATTCGATTTTTTTCTTCGTTTTTTGATTATAACTTTAAAACTATTTATTTCCGAGAAAAGTTGTACTAACATAAAAGATGCGTAATTAAATTTCCTATAATATAGAATTGGTTGTAAATTTAAAAAATAGTCACCCTTGTTGCAAAATAGCAATAATTGCGAAAAAAAACCATACAAAAGCAAGTATTCGCATTTTACGTTTTTCGACCATTTATGCTAAACTTAGGACCTTCATATTTCACGCAGAAAAACTTTATGATACAG
This sequence comes from Diabrotica virgifera virgifera, assembly GCF_917563875.1. Lineage (NCBI taxonomy): Eukaryota > Metazoa > Arthropoda > Insecta > Coleoptera > Chrysomelidae > Diabrotica > Diabrotica virgifera. The sequence goes on along the minus strand of NC_065449.1, from coordinate 179,835,722 downwards.
TAAAACAACACTGATAATTTCATTAAGATCGGTTCAATAAATTTTGCAAAATAAATTTTGTAATCCAGCTTTCGCAAAAAAAATCCATTTTTTAAAATGTTACAGGACTGAAAATAAAGCAGATAGCAAGTTGACATTTTTTTTGCATATAGAAGTGTACTGTACCTTTCATTTGCAATTTTGAAAAATTAAAATCGATTAACAGCACGGCGTCAGAAATTCTTTTAAATAAACATTAATTATTGGTGCTACGCGCAGGACAGCGGATAGTTTGCCCTGATTGGGCATTCCAATGATCTTTGATAATAATTGATACATTTTAATTTTTATTATATTTCGATATAAATAAATAAATTTGTTTATTGCAAAATAAAATCACATACTCTATCCTTTGAAATAACACATTTTTTAGCAAAAACTTTCTTTGTTCATATATTTTAACTTAGAGAATAAAAGTTTATTATTTTTAAACATATGCAATTGTTTAAACAATATTTCACAAACAATAATAAAATTAGTTTGATTTTTGTGGAATTAAAATATTAAAATATAACAAAATATAGAGTAAGAAAATAATATATTAGATAAAGATTGGAAGAAATTTTGGTGGAAATCAACTTGTGTGAATCGAACACCGCTGTCCTGCGCGTAGCACCAAAAATTAATGTTTATTTAAAAAATTTCCTGACGCCGTGGTAATTAATCGATGTTAATTTTTCAAATTGCAAATGAAAGGTACAGTAATAAGCAAAAAAAATTCAACCTGCTACCTGCTTTATTTTCAGTCCTGTAACATTTTAAAAAATGAATTTTTTTTGCGAAAGCTGGATTGCAAAATTTATTTTGCGTAATCTATTGCACCGATCTTAATGAAATTTACAGTATTGTTGTACTGTATCATAAAGTTTTTCTGAGTGAAATATGAAGGTCCTAAGCGTAGCATAAATGGTTGAAAAACGTAAAATGCCAATACTTGTTTTTGTATGTTTTTTTTTCGCAATTAATGCTATTTTGCAACTAGGGTGACTATTTTTAAAAATTTTTAACCAATTCTATGTTGTAGGAAATTTAATTACGCAACTTTTATGTCAGTACAACTTTTCTCGAAAATGAACACTTTTAAAGTTATAATTAAAAAACGAAGAAAAAATCGAATTTTTCCTTCATTTTTTGACATTTTGATTATTTAAACAATGTTCCGGACCTTTTTGAGAGGAAGGATAACTCAAATATTATTATTTGATCCACTTTCAAGCAATTTCTGCAAAAAAATTTGAATCACCTCTCAACGTCCATCTCAAAACAGATGCGCCCTGGACTATAAAGCTACTTTTATTTAGAAGGTTTATCTTGCCCATGACTGGAAGACCAAAATAATGTATTTTTGAAGTTATACTTCTTTAGGCACGATGGTGAATTTTTACATTCCCTGGCGGATGCGCACACCGACAGTATGGTATTAGTCGCTACATCTTTTAAGTTATGTAGCGCAAATAAGGTGTGCGTGAAAAGAATATATTATTAGTGTTTTTAGCAAATATATTTTTTATAATTTTTATGTCTGTGGATTTGTCTTCCTCCTAATAAGTATTATTGAAAATGTTTATTTTCAATTAATGTATCTGTCACCGTGATTGTAATTATGTTCGAGAAATGACGGACTTAATACAAAAACGGTGGTAGCTGATCGGTAGAGCATTCGCCTAGGGATCGTGAGGTCCTTTGTTCAAATCCGGAAAAAGTCATATCCTTTTTTTTTTATTTAAAATTTTGATGTTCTTTTTGTTCTTTCTAAAATTAGTTTAATATTTAAATACAATACAAAAAAACTGTTTAAAGTAGATATATTGATTTCGTTGAAATCATAATATGAAGTTAGATTATATTATAATAGAAGTATAACTTCTTACGTGCGTACAAAGTACACACACATTATTTTTTATCTCCATGCAAACTGTAATCAAAAAACGCCTGCATATTTCGTAAAAATCCTGTTTCAATTTATTATCTATATCAATATTTCGCGCCAACCCAATTCCTAGGTACATGATACTAAGGTTAATAAATTTTGTAATATCTTGAGGATTGATTGCTTTAAGATCTCGCTGTGCAACTTTGAGTTGTGATAACTACTATATTGTTTTGGTAATAGTATATTGTGCAACAAGTGCAGAAAGGTAGTAATTTCTCACGAGTTTGAAAAGTTGCGGTACGAGCGCAAGCGAGTGCCGCAATTCAAACGAGTGAGAAATTACCTTTCTGCACGTGTTTCACACTATACTTTTTCTACAAGCACAGTTTTTCCTAAAAATAAAAATCACAATTTCCAAACGACGATTAACTATAATAGGTAAATAGATAAATTTTAAACTGTATTTAATTAATACCTACTAATCAATTTAAATTCCTTATACCTAAATAAATTGCACAGAAATCAGTTAAAAAATTAATGCACTGCCTTAATTTGTTTAAATTTAAACAATTATTACACATTATTGACATTATATTTATGCAGTCACGGATTTACACAAAACCTACTTCATTCGACGTCTCTTGCACAGGTTGCTAAATCCTTATTGGTTATTTGATAATTACAAAATGTTTAATAAGAATAAAATTGTAAAATAAAACAGTTGTAAGATCCATAATTTAGTTTCTATGCTATAGTTAAATATAATAATTGTCTTATAGGTTATATATTTGTCTGAAGTTTAACCACGGATGTAAACAGAATATAACTTTACTCAGAAACCAGCGGTAGTCCACGGATGTAAACAGAATATAATGTTACTCAGAATGAGGTAGTCAACTGTGCAGAAAAGAACTTTGCGGCACAGAAACGTCACTTTGCGGCACAGAAACGTCACTTTTCTGCACACTAATGTCAAATATCTTATACTGTGAGAAAATATCAAGTTTGCTAACATAAAACCGTGCAGAAAAGTGCACTTTGAATAGTGGTTGTAGAAAAAATGTATTTAATTCAAATTTTGACAAAATCTATTTTAAAATAGGTAAAAAAGATCCAATTCCAATCTATCCACTAATTTTAATTTTAATTTACTTACTCTAATTATCATACAACTGGCAACACAGGACGTTATTTGAAACAGTGTAAAATTCGATCGGAAACATAATATGGGTTTCAATCGGGAGGTAGGAGGATATTTATAATTTTGATCTTTTTCTAATAACAGTATCTTTGTTAGTATCTCTCGCTAATTTTGAAATACCCACCATAAAATTGTATAAAATCCGTATATGTATATACCGGAAACTATAAAAAATGAACTATTTCACATTTTCATTAAATTTTTATGCAACAAATCCGGTTGACCCATTTTTCGACTATAATTATTTTCCATTCAACGGAAAGCCCAACGCTTGCTTTTCTTTTTGAAGTCGATATTTAACTTCATTATTGGTTGCTCGGGTGTAGCACCACATAAGTTGATTAGAAAATTCGCATTAACAATAACCGCTTATTTTATTCAAAATTAAAGGCGACAACTGGAATTTTCATATACAAATAACTAAAATTCCGTCATAATATCGAAAGAGAGCCGATTGAAAACCTATATTACCGAGTTTAATTAAATTTTGTGTAGGATCTACAAAACGATCGCAAAGTTACAATAGAAAACTGTCGCCATTTATGTTTATGAAATTCGCTTCTGGAGAGTTTGCTTCTGGGAAATGCCTATCTATATCTGAAATCTCCACAACCTTTAGAAGAGCAGACTGTAGGGAATGATGATACTCTTCAGAACGAAATCAACGAATGCACTTTGTAAACGTACACTTTGAAAACGAATGAAAAAGTTTATTGGAACGAACTAAACAGTATTTAATGCAACTTTTAAACCGAATACAAGCATTTAATAGTTGTTCGTCTTATCTGGTGATTATTGAATAATTAGTCTAGTAAAATAAAATTACACTACATGTAAATCAAAATGTAAATTCGTACAGGTTGAAACAAATTTTATATCAAAGTTTAGGTGGGTACAAAAGATATTTTCAAAAAAGTATCCAAATCATACAAGGGGATCATTGTTTAAATAATTAAAAAGGGGTCATTTTTGCAAAAAAAATACTTTTTTAACTGCTGAAGTCATTAAATTACTAATGAAGGTCAATAGGACTGTTTTCTGCAAAGTTGAAGGGTAAATCTTTCACATTAGACTTACTAAATTAAATTTGACCCCCTATTTATTTAAATAATTATACATAAAACTTTAAAAACCCATTTGCAAAAAATTATTTTTAGCGTTTTAAATAAGCACTATAAAATATCTTATTTTACAGGAGAAGTTGCGCTATGTTATCAGTATTAATAAAAAAAAATTGGTCCAAAAATATTTAATATTTTTTGAGATATTGAATTTGTTTATTAAATGTTACTCTATTTTCCATTGCAAAAAAGCGGTTGTTGCCAAAGAAATATTCACCTGTATTAAATCTTATTATTTTTATTTTTATGTATGTTTTCGATAAATATATTGATAAATTCAAATTTCAATTAAACTTCACCCTAAAATATCATTTGAAAATTATATTTGAAAGTTTGAAAGTTTATAATTTGTTTTTTTAATAAAGTACCAAGTTTTTTTACCGAGTACTTTCAAACTATTTGACGTATCCTTATCATACTTGGCAGAAAGTGTGGGTACTATACAGTCTACTAAATTGTGATAAATAAAAGTTTCTAGCTACTACCAGAATCGTACGACAGGGGATAGTTAATGGTTCAAATTCTACGCCACTGAGGGAATTACTACTTTAGCGAAATTTTTCGAGTCTCCAATACTTTCTATGTAAATAATATGCTCCTTACTGGTAACGATTGAGTCATTAGTTTTCGAGATATTGGACGTTAAACATGAAATGGCATAGTTATTTTGATTCATTCACTAATTCATTTTAAACTTCCAATATCTCGCAAACTGATGACTTTATCGATACCAATAAAGTTATTTACATACTGTGAAGATTACTTAGGGTAATGATCTCAGGTTGTAGGGTTGATTATAAGAAAATCACGATAATCGAACAAAAGGTGTATTTTCGTCTATACGTTACAAGATCTCAATGCTAACTAACTAAAATAAAAACAGCAAACTGAGAAAGGTCTTTTGTATCTTTCTCAGGTAAATACATCCGTTTCCATCGATGCATTGTGCTACCTAAAAACCGTTGGTTCCCGGAAAGTCTTATCCTATGGTACGCGTCTTACCGACGCGTTCCCTACATAGACGGCGTAGAAGGGATCGTTTTGTTACAGTCTCCCCCCCTGGCATCGATATCGTTAGAGGAGAGGCCAGCAGAAGATGTAGTTTTCTTCCTGGGACGTCCTCGTCTTCGTTTTGGCACTACAGGGGTTGGAACTTCAGAGTCATTGAGCTTCGCAGGTGTAAGCGCCGATACGTGGAACACACCGAGGGCAGTAGGGGTGTCCACTCCACAAAGCTCATAACTTACAGGCGATACCACTCGCTTGATCCTATAGGGTCCATCTCTCTTCGGGTAGAATTTAGCCGTCTGTCCTTTCGACCTATTACTAGGAGCAGTTGTATTGGCCCACACTAAATCTCCCTCTTTGAATGGACTGGGTTCCTTCAGGCGTCGATCAGCATATTTCTTTTGCCTATCTTGGGCGTTGTCATGCTTAATCTTCGATTCATGCCATGTTTCAGTCATGCGTTTTAAGTATGGAGATATTTGAGGTATAAAATTCTCAGTTTCTACAACTTGGCGAATATCTCGATTAACTTGGTCTAGAGTTCGCAGCTCACGTCCAAAAGTTAAGTAAGCAGCGGTTTGTCCTGTAGACTCGCTCCATACTGAGTTCATGGCAAATCTAACCATTGGCAACTTTTCAGGCCAAATGTTATGCTCCGTTCCTACAAGCATAGCAAGTCTCGGCTTCAAATCTCTATTCTTGCGCTCTACCATATTAGCAGAAGGGTGATAGAGTGGAGTAAAGGTCTCTTTGATTTGCAACACATAGCAAACTTGTTGCATCACGTCAGACACGAATTGCACACCATTATCACTGATAATCCTTCTCGGTAGGCCAAATCGTAAGAATACCTCGTCAATAAGCTTCATAGCGCATTCTTGTGCAGTTGCTTGAGTTAAGGCAAATAACTCCACCCACTTAGTACAGGAGTCTTCAACTATGAGAATCCAACGTTCACCTTTCGATCCTTCAGGTAACGGTCCAAATAAGTCGATGGCAAGTGTCTCGAAGCGTTGCGCATACACAGGGGTTTGTAATAGTCCACCTGGTTTCTGATTAGAGGCCTTATATCTTTGACAATCTTGGCATTTATCAATGTATTCAGCAATAAAACGACGCATGCCTGGAAAAAAGAATTTTTGAGCAATTCTTCTCAACGTACGTTCGATACCATAATGACCAGCCGTCGGTGCATCATGATATTCTCTCATAATGGCTTCACGCTCGTGTGTGGGTACTACTAACTGAGCCTCTTCTTCGTCTTCTTCCGATGAATAACGGTAGAGTACTCCTTGTGTAAGCAAGTATCCACGATCTGTCCATTTTACATATTCATTCGAATTTGGGTCTTCGAATGATTGAATTATTTTGGCGACATCTGGGTCTTTCAATTGTTCCACCCTGGTCTCATATGCCGATCGATGAGGCAAGTCAATTTGCACTTCACATATCTCGCAAGACAGTACATCATTGTGTTCACATGGCGGTCTGGAAAGTGTATCGGCTACCATGTTACGTTTACCTGGCAGATAATCGATGGTTAAGTTATAACCTTGGACCAATAGTGACCATCTTGCCAACCTTCCTGTGGGAGCTTTCAGGCTTAGCAGCCACCTTAAGGGTTGGTGATCAGTCTGCAGCGTTATCTTCGTACCTTCAATATAACCTCTGAACTTTTCTAAGGCCCATACAACAGCTAAAGCTTCTCTTTCCGAAGTAGAATAGTTGCGCTCGGCAGCGGTAAGAAGTCTGCTAGCGTATTCCACGGGATGCTCGTCATCGATATCTCCTTGTAGCAACACTGCTCCTAACGCGTAACCACTGGCATCAGTACGAATGATATACGGTTGGTTTTCATCTGCTTGCCGTAAAATTGGAGCGGTAATCAGTAACTTCTTAAGTGTTTCGAATGAGTTCTGTTCCAGTTCCGTCCACTTCCATGGCTTATTTTTCCTGGTTAAGTCACTCAAGGGTCTGGATATGTCCGCAAAATTATTTATAAACAGGCGGAACCAACTAGCCGTCTGAAGGAAAGATTGCACTTCCTTAACGTTTCTCGGCGGTAACCGTTCCGATATAGCAGCGGTTTTATCCGGATCGACCGAAATTCCTTGCTGAGTGATCAAATGTCCCAAGTATTTTACTTTTTCGCGAGCAAACACGCACTTTTTCCGATTTGCCCGAAGGTTAAATTGGTCTAGTCTATCGAACACTAACTTTAGATCGTTTAAATGTTCATCAAAAGAGCTGGATAGTACGATGATATCGTCTAAATAACCTAAAACCACTACGTTACTAAGACCACGACGAAAACGGTCCATGAGTCTTTGAAAAGTCATTGGGGCTCCCTTGAGACCAAAAGGCATCCGTAAGTATCGGAAAGTCCCGAACGGTGACACAAACGCAGTCTTATCACGGTCCGCTTCCGCGACGTTGACTTGATGATACCCCGATCGTAAGTCTATCGTAGACATGTAAAATGTTCGTTTCGCGGCGTGTAGTAAATCGTCCATACGCGGTAACGGATACGAGTCACTAGTAGTTACGGCGTTTAAACGTTGATAGTCAACGCAAAGTCTCGTACCGCCATCCTTTTTCGGTACTAATACTACCGGCGCGGCCCACGCACTTTCGCATTCTTCGATGATGCCCTCCTCCAGGAGTTTATCTAGCTCGGTTTTCAATACCTCTCTCTTTGCAGGTGACATCCGATATGGTGGCAGTGCGATGGGTGCATTATTTCCTGTGTTAATGCGATGCTCAGCGTAGGCTGTAGGCTCTCCCCCCATTCTGAAAGTATCCTTCCTACCTTCTAAAAATTCATCCAGTCGATTGCGTTCATAATCCGCTAGCATCGTTCCTTCATCTGGTCTCAAGTTTTCACAAAAATGAATTTCAATACATTCTGTACCTGTATCTTCAAAAAGCAACTGCTGTCGTGTGCTGTCATTTGCAAAATACCATTCTTTATTGTGAAAATCTAGAGCGATTTGTGCATTTATCAAAAAATCGATACCTAGCAGAGTTTTATTAGGTGCATCAGGAAAAATTATAAACTTTGTAGGCACCGTTTTACCTCTTATGTGTACATCGACTAAAGTTGTCAACACTAGTTCTGTTCTCCCAACACCATCAGCGAATTTTACAGAAATTTGCTCGGGCTTAAAACTTTGTCCTTTGTTTTCTAAGAGGTTGTACAACGTTGTACCAGCTATACTTTGTTTAGCACCTGTATCTATTAACCCTTGGCCCTCATGACCTAATATATTAATACGTAGAACAGGTCTGGGTTGAGGTGAAATAAACGTGTCTAAGGAAGAGAAATCTAGCGAAGATGTTACTGTATGACTACAAACTGGGCAGTTGGCTCTGATAAAACCCGGTTTCCCGCATCCGTAACATGATAACGGGTTGTTTACACTATTTCGCGACGAGTTCGAAGTGGATGCTCCGACGGTAGCACTAATCGTACGCGAAGAACTCGCGGTTTCTTTCGGAATTGTCGGTGTGTCTTTAGATTGTTTATCACGTAACTTTCGACACTCGTCCTTAGAATGACCCGGAACGCGACAAAATCCACATCGCGGACGTTTTTCGTAAGTTTGTCGATTGTTTGGAGTTTTGTTATCGTCAGAACAAGGTTTCTCAAACACATCTTCGACCTTTCGTGCCGCCGTAAGCAGCGCGGTAAAAGTGGAAACGGAATCCCTCGAAATCTTCTCTCGAATCCCCTTGTTTAATAGTCCGTACACCATATCCAACTGGATCTCTTCTGTAAGGCTGCCTGGGTCTAGTTGTGCCAGAACCGCCCTACAACGACAAACAAAGACATCTACTGTTGTTTTTTCGTTTTGCTCCTCGGCAAATAACTCGCGGTACACGCGATAAGCAGGTTTTTTAGGACCGAACGTAACTCTAAGCAGACTAAGAAGTTCCTCCCATGTCTTAATAGTGTCTTTGACGCCTTGATACCATTTTGCCGCGAAATTATCGAAAAGCATACCGATTCCCCGAAAAGCATTCTCGTCCGACACTAATGCGCAATCTTTATAGATTTCGACAGCGCTGATGAAAGCATTAACGTCGGTGTCTTTGTGTCCATCAAAACGCGAATGGCATTTCGATAGGTTGCCACTTTGAACCGACGCCGGCGAAACGGGAGCACTCTGTACCGCTAATTTCGATAACAGCTCTTTAAATTGTTCGTTTGTCAATACTACGTTTTGAGCCATGTCGTTAATGTTTGTTGCCACCGATCTATTTGAAATAGAGTCCGACTTAGAAATAATTTTTATGGTACTCGAATGTTCAATGTTTTGCGTGGAACGCAAATTGTAAAAATGATTGGTCATGCAAAATTGGAATGTACTTGCCAGTAAATAGCTCTCCTGTGTCCACGCTTGGATAAGGGATACCTCCAACAGCTTTCTGCATACCACCTGTACAATTCTTGGAACAGCTCTAGCACTAATTCACTTCCGAGTTTCACAAAACACAAGGTTTTTACACGTAACCGAAAGCAATCAATCGTTTAATACATAATAAAAATACACAGAAGTGTCTGAATAACTAAAACGAATCACTTTGTTATTTATTAACAAACAAAAGTCCACTTGATTATTTATTTAACCAGCGAAGCACTTAATATTATTTTAACTGGAGTTAGCGAGGTTATAACAGTGAAAATAGTCCGATTAAGTTATCGAAACTCACTTTTCACGCGAAAGAGTGTCCAAATATGCTGAAGCACGCTTTTTCATTCAAACTACCGAAATATACGATTTATCGCGAAATCCCCAAGCCACGAGTTGGGCGACAATGTGAAGATTACTTAGGGTAATGATCTCAGGTTGTAGGGTTGATTATAAGAAAATCACGATAATCGAACAAAAGGTGTATTTTCGTCTATACGTTACAAGATCTCAATGCTAACTAACTAAAATAAAAACAGCAAACTGAGAAAGGTCTTTTGTATCTTTCTCAGGTAAATACATCCGTTTCCATCGATGCATTGTGCTACCTAAAAACCGTTGGTTCCCGGAAAGTCTTATCCTATGGTACGCGTCTTACCGACGCGTTCCCTACATAGACGGCGTAGAAGGGATCGTTTTGTTACAATACAAAGTATTGGAGAATCGAAAAATTTCGCTAAAATAGTAATTCACTCAGTGGCGTAGAATTTGGGAAGGGTCAATCATTCACTATCCCCTGTCGTACGCTTCTGGCACTAGCTAGAAACGTTTGTTAATCACAATTTAGTAGAGTGTATAATAGTCACACTTTCTGCCAAGTATGATAAGGATACGTCAAATAGTTTTAAAGTACTGGGTAACAATAATTTTTAAATTTTTAAATAAAACACCCAGTAACTCAGTAAGTAGCCACATTTTATGTAAGAGATTTTAGTTAAATCGTAATATTTTTAGGTCTAGAATATACATCTCAGAGGTTCGACATTCTTAATAAAATTTAACCCTAAAAGGGCCCGTAATAATATAACTCCAAGAAAAAAAAAGAAGAAGAAAAAACGACAAAAAAATTTTGTTAATTAGTAAAAAATTCCCAGGAACCCAATTATCGAAACGGCATTTCAAAATGTTTAATCGCCGCGACGTTATTAAAAAAACAAATTATAAACAAATTTGAATAATTTTCAAATGCCATTTTAGGGGGGAGTTTAACTGAAATTTGAATTAATCAATACATTTATCGAAAATATACATAAAAATAAAAATAATGATATCTTATGCAGGTGAATATTTCTTTGGCAACAACCGCGTTTTTCAAATATTCAATATCTCAAAAAATATTAAATATTTTTCGACCAATTTTTTTTTGCTAATACTTGTAACATGGTGCAACTTTGTCTGTAAAATAAGACATTTTATAGTGCTTATTCAAAACGCTAAAAATATTTTTTTGAAAATTTGTTTTTAAAGTTTTATATACAATTATTTAAATAAATAGGGGGTCAAATTTAATTTGGTAAGTCTTATGTGAAAAATTTACCCTTCAACTCTGCAGAAAAAAATCCCGTAGACCTTTATTAATAAGTGAATTACCTCGGCAGTTAAAAAAGTATTTTTTGGCAAAAATGACCCCTTTTTAATTATTTAAACAATGATCCCCTTGTATGATTTGGATACTTTCTCGAAAAACTAAACTTTGATATAAAATTTGTTTCAACCTGTACGAATTTACATTTTGACTTTTTTTTATTTTATTAGGCTAAATCGACAATTTTTTAAACACTGCGTGTCAGAGAAAACGTGCCACCAACAAAATGGGTCATTTTTGATGTCTCTAATTTCCTAAACCTGTTGTCCGATTAAAGTGATGTTTTTAATAATATGTTATAGCCTTATTCTTTAACAATATCGCTGTAATAATATTATTGTTAAACAGGTAAATTGCTATTGTATACCGGGTGTAACAATCAAACTATATATTTTTTTTTAAGTTCACCACACCCTGTGCAATATTCTAGCGTTTATAAAATACTGAAATTAAAACAAAACTATAGCCTGAGGTTTTCTTAACATTCTGTTTTTTGATTCATTCGCTTCATGATCATCAGTACAGCTCTTTATGAGCCAAAGCCTTCTTCCGAACAATCCTCCATTCGCCCCTGTCTTTGGCCACTCTTCTCTATGCTCTATGATTAATTTCTAATTCACTCGCTTATGTTGGATAATAAAAAAGTTGGGTACTTTAACAACTAGTCATGTTCTTCATCAATACAGGGTGTTGCTAAATAAGTGCGACAAACGTTAAGGGGCAACTATGCATGAAAAATAATGATCATTTGCTTTATAAAAATGTGTCTGCAAATGCTTCGTTTCCGAGATACGGGATGTTGAATTTTTTCTTACAAACTGACGATTTATTTATTGCTCTAAAACGGGTTGAGATATGCAAATGAAATTTAGTAGTTTCAAAAGGTAGTTATTACGCACTTTTGTCATACAATTTAGAATTATATATTCATCATTGGCGTACATACGCGTCATATTACCCGTAATATAAACCGCATGCTTCATATGATTACCATAAAATAGACGTAGTGCGCGATACCTATTTCGAACAGAGCCATGACTTTAAAAATAAATTTGAAAGCATTGTTCATGCATCAGTATATTCATGTTGAACCAAACCAAACTAAACATGAATCACTTGACAGTAGGGCTTCCAATCCCGCAGCCTGAGCTCAATCTCGGTATTTGCGGGACTACAAATTTTCAATCCCGCGGGATCTCGGTATTTGCGGGATCCCGCATATTGAAAATAGTTATATTTGTATAAGGCAAATAAAATAATAAATTAATCAACTAACTCCAGATTTATTTAAGTATTACTATTAGCATGAGATCAAAACTGTTTTTTCTTCACAAAAAAAGTAACAAATACTGAAAAACAAAAAATCCAACTTCTTCAAAAAGACACCAACAAAATTTTAAAAATCAACCAAAAAACCCATTTTCAACTGAAAATTAATATAGTTTACTAATTTAGTTGCTATATTACTTAGCTATAAGTTACTATTATTTAGCTAAAGCTTTCAATTGAAAATGTTTGCAAAGAAAACACAACATATTGGATAGTATGAATAAAAACGGAGTATAAACTCCGAGTACGTTCTAATGAGTATGAGCATAAAGTATAAGTTTATACTACATACCATATGAATAAAAATATATTAATGTGATGAGGTTCTACTCACCGTACATAAGAGTAGATACTACCGCGTGGAGTATGTACTCCAAAATTTGGAGTATAAACTACTTTCTCATTGTTATTCATACGAGCCAATATCTTAATCTAAACTGTCATCTACCAAACTCCTGCGTATTTTATACACAATATAGCCAGCAGCAGAAAATGCCCTTTCGGCTTCCATACGTCGACGGTATTCCTTTTTAGGCTTTATATGTAAATGTAAGATATTTTCCCATTGACTCCCCAGATTCATAGAGAGTCATTTCTATTTTAATAATGGACTCAAGTGTATTAGCTCAAGATGGCGACCGGCAAAGTAAATACATTACATGCTGATGATATAGTTAACTCTAACTCCTGTTGCAAAGTAAAATCAAGATCGAAACCCGATGATGGAACCTCTATGGAACCTCGATGCAAAGACAGTTTCTTGATAATTTTTAGCGTAGCTACAGCAGTAATGTACACTTTTTTTCAGGCCCGCAAATCCCGCGGATCCCGCGCCTGTAATCCCGCATCACGCGGGATTGGAAAATGACGCGGGATCCCGCAATACCGAGATCTCGGTATTGCGGGATTGGAAGCCCTACTTGACAGCTGCCAAAATGACCGCCAGTTAAAAATATGTTGCTAACTTTACATTTCTATCCGTACCTAAAAACACCCATATGACGCTAATGTCAATATATCACAAAAATGTATAGCAAACTCATCAGCAGAATGCAGCAGGCTTTGGTTGATGATACTAAAAGAAGAAGTCAGTAGCAAGAATATACCAACAGTAGCGGAGTAAATAAAGTCGGAGAACAAGTCATCTACATTCTCATACACAATATTTATGCAGCACACAATACACACACAAATCTATGTTACAAAGCTTACTTTACACAATCACATATCCGATACAGATTACACAAACAAATTAACACAAAATGTCACACAAAAACAGACAGAATTCCCAGGGTAATTACACCATCCTCAAACTTTTTTCAAGCACACACAAGACACTCATGCTGGGGCCTACAAGATCTAGGCCTATTAAGTATGTCCTTGAAAAGACATAACATAATAAAATTAGGTTATAATAAGTCGGAGAACAACATAACAATAAAATTACGTTATATGTAACCTAATTTTATTATAATATACCTAATTCAGGGGTGGGCAAAGTGCGGTCCGCGGGCTACAGACATTTTTAAGGGCCTTAAGACATTTTTTTGCGGCCCGCAAAAAAGTGAATTATTTTCATTTAAAGATTTTTTTAATTATTGCTAATATTATTAATTAAATATAGATTATGCAGCTATTAAGTAACACTTTCGTAGCGGGTGATTTTTTTGCAAATTTTCAATACATATAACACGAGCAATTATTTGTGTTTACGTCACTGAGTTTTGTTGGCTCCCTCAATGAAATCCATGAAATTTCAACAAATGGAAACGATATGTTTGAAGGAGTCAGGAACTGTTTGGAAATTTTTAAATTAACCCGTAACCACCTAGTAAGTATAACAACTGACGGAGCACCAAAGTTAAGAGGAGCAAATATTGTAATGTGGAGAATATTGAACTTAAAGATTATTTTCCAGTTAAAATTGATTCCGTACCAGTTTACATTCAACTAGAGATTAATTTGCATATTTTACAATATTTTTGCATTTTACAAATCTTTGCAAATGTCCGAAAGTACATAGCTAAATTATTTATAGGTCGACTTACATTTTCGAACAAACAACATTTTGAATTATGAACATAAATAAAAATCAATTGAGGACCGGAATTGGTGATGAATTATTAGAAGCGACAATTAGAATAAACACTTCAAAATTTCCACCCAAAATAGAACGAATCATGAACTAGGACATAAAACTACCAAACTAAAATTTTATATCAGCCATTAAGAGCGTAGGCGCACAATTTCGGTCCAATGCTTTTTAAATGTATTAATTTTTTTCGAATCCTGAGAAAACCAATAAATATTTTTGAAAAATTTAAACGCAGAATAAAAGACTATCATTAACAAGAGCCAAAAGTGCCTAAGAACAAACGAAAAGTTTCTTTAGAATGAGATATTTTAAATTAAAAATCACACTAAATATTCTCTTCTTTTTCACCCCTGTAACTAATTAAAATAAACATTATAGAAGTTTTCAGAGACTTTCGGACCTCGTTAATAATATAATCTTTCATTCTGCGTTTAAATTAAAAAAAATACTTATTGGTTTTCTCAGGATTCAAAAAAAATGAATGCATTTAAAAATCATTGGAGCCTAATTTTGCGCCTACGCTCTTAAGGTACGTTTTTCGTATTTTAATAAATATTATAGTAAGTTCGTAAATATTAAATAACCTGCCATAAACCGTTTGTGATCATGATGTGTTTGACCGGAGTAAAATTACGGGAAATAGAGCATAATTATTACCCCTACCTTCGACTCGCCTTGCAGCAGCTTGAACGTAGTGAGAAACATTCAATAACTGTTCCCTTCTTTTTTTTATAAATTACTCCGCGATTCAAAAACATTTTCCGGTATGCATCACTCTGCTATTTGACAGACAAAAAAAAAGTGAAAATAAAAGTTGTCAAAACTTTAAACGCGTGTTTCTTAAAAAAAATCTAACTCGATAGCTACTTGACAGATCCACCTGAAATTTTTCATAGATTTTATTTAGACACTTCGTGAGGTAACACTGTCGAGATATTTTTTGTTATATGCTTTTTGGGTTTAATAATAATAAATAAGTTGATTTTCATCCTTTACAAAAAATTTTATTTTACCTTCTGAATGATATCAAAATACTCAAAAATCGTTAACACCAAAAAAACTCGACAGCGTTACCTCGAGAAACTCATAAGCTAATAAAATATTTTTGAGTTTTTTGTTTCACAGGCTCCAATAACGAGTTCGGATGACTGCAAAATCAATTTTTTTTAGGTGTCTGTAAAAATTGCCATCGTTGCCTTATTTTTCAATATTTGGTCTTGCAAGTTTTTTTGAATAGGTATCCTTTGAATTGTATTGAATATGTATATTTAATTTAAAAATAAAATAACTATATCATAGTTTCAAACAAAATTCAAAAAAATATGCTGGAGATGTTAATTTCAAACCAATTTCAAACCTCCTCTCTAAACAAAATTAGTAAAAAGTTGAAAATTCGAAATATTGCGGCCCTCCGTAATAGACCAAAAAGATTTTGTGGCCCTTACTAAAAAAGTTGCCCTGCCTAATATATTATATCTTTCAAAATTTTTAAAATAATCCTTTTTTGAGAACGATTTCCGGGGTGAAAACTGACGCGTCAAACATTGGTTAGTTAAAAACGTAATTTGCATTACACCAATAATTGTGGCCTAATCCCATATAAAGATATAAACATAATACATACTGTTATGATCTGCTTTCTATTACTTTTATTTTAATTAGTATTTATTTAATTAATTATTGAATTGACGCAAATCATACAAAAAAAATTAAGAAAAAATCTCGGTTATACTTATCCTTTCTCGTGGCTTCAGTATCTCTTAGTTGATCCTTATCGGGATAAAATAGGAAAAGGAAATAAATAGAAAAATCAGAATAAGCACATACAAATACCTTTATTATCAAAAACAACCGAAACTTTTACCATATAATTAATCTAAATCAAACAAATATTTATCGCTTTGTTCCTGCTACCATTAATAAAATAAGCTAAACAAACAAATTTAGGTATTTGCAAAACTCCTTATACTTTGACTGACCTTTTTGATTCACACACAATGATGTCTCCTCTTGACCCAAACAGCTCTTCCTTGTTGATTATGTTAGGCTACCAATCAAAGCCCTCTCCGTTCTCAGCATCAATCCAGCAGCATACCAGCAACTATTTCTCCAAAACACAAGCCAGGCCGCTTTTGACCAGCACTCGTTCAATAAACTCCAAAACTCTCTCCTCTCTTTCTCTCAATAATAATCTCCTGAGACCCAAGTATCTTTTTTACTTGGTGTCACAAATAATTTTAATAACTATAATTCTTGTAACTTACTCTCTTGGACTTGGACTCTAAGAATCAAAGAGGTATTTCTTCTCAATTTGATTTGTCTCTCGTTCCACTTTTCAGCTACTCTCCACTAACAAACAACCACTAGTACTTGCTTCTGAACTGTCCGCGAAAACTTTCGACTGCCCTTCTCGGATGCCGGCCACACAATAATCTTTCTTTTCCAAACTGTCTGAACATTCAAAACCTCTCTTTCCCCATTCCAAATTGCCAAGCCAATCAGAAACATTTCTCTTTCCAAATTCCTCTTATTTATTCGAAAAACCCAGGCATTCTTTCAAACAATACTTCTACTAATCCTAATCACTTTCCGGAAATTATACAAATATTCTTGTGCTTAAACAAACAGACTTAAAATTCCAAATCTCTCTACCTTTATTTTCCTAAAAACTAATAATTACAGCTACCTGTGGATCTTACCTTTTCCGTAACAAACCATCTTTTTAAATTATAATCCGAAATAAATTGTATTTTCACTTCACTTTATTGAAGTTATACTTCTTCAGGCGCGATTGAGATTGAGGATGAATTTATATTGATCTGCGCGCATGCGCACACCGACAGTATGGTATTAGTCGTTATACGGACTCTGATTGGGTGTTGAACTGATCTGTCAATAATAAATAATTGTTCAATATAAAGGTAAACAAATGTATTATTATTAGTTTTATTGTTGTGAGGACAGAAACAAAAAAGTTTATAACTGTAGTGACATTTAAATAGTTTTTAAAAGCAACAGGTACGTAATAATTGTAAATGTATCATAGGTACCTACCTATTTGAACCTACCAAAATACATAGAATGTAATACTTTTATTTACATAATTTGATTACCATCAAAATTTCTATCAATGTTCACCTAATATATTGTTTTCTTACTCTATGTTTTGTTGTATTTTTTCAATTCTAAATCATTTCAATTCAAAATCAAAATAATTTAATTTAATTTAAAAATGTCAAAAGCTTAATCCGTTTAGTTAGTGGATCTTCGCACATAATGACACATTGCCTCCGTGGCGAAGCGTTTAAGGCGAATGAATCCCAATATACCAACCGCGCTGATAGCTGGTTCGAATCCCAATAAAAACTTTTATTTTTTTATTTTTTTTTATACATTTTATGATTGTAAGTATATTTATTATATAATTTTATTTTCAGAAAATACGTATTTAGTTAAAAAATTTTCCGACAATTAATGTTCAGAAATCATCTGTGGCATTTTTAATGTGTTTGTGTGTGTTTTATTCTTTTATTATTTTAATTTTTGGCACTGTTTTAATAAAAATGTTTGAGAAGTAGTAAGTATAAATTAGTTTAATATTTAAATAAAATATAAATAAAAAGTATATTAATTTCGTTTAAATCATATAATAGAAGTATAACTTCTTACGTGCGTACAAAGTACACACACATTCTTTTTTTTTACAAATGTCTTTAAGTCTTCAGGGAAAAACTCATTAAGGATAGACCCACTGCGTAAAAGCTACCTTCTACTAAATAGTTACAAATCTATATACAGGGTGTATCAAATTTATGTGCCCGCGTTATAATTAAAAAATTAAAATTTTTACTCTATCTTTGATTGATAAAGTGATACATAATAATACTTAAATTAGATATATCTCAAGAAAGTAGTTTCAGAACCTTGTCTTAACAAGTTTCAACGACGATAAGAAAAATACAGTTTGTAAAATTTAGCCGTAACAAGGTTTAATAAAAATAAAAACCAGTAAAAATCGGTACGGGACGTAGATAGAATCGACGCGACGACACGAATTCAGACAAGGCGAACAATCTAATTCTCTTAGCGTATAACCCAATTCGCAGTTATTGTCGGGAGCTTCAAATGATAACATTTCTCACACGAGATTTTCTTTTACCAGCTAAATTGGATCAAACACGCGAGCTTTAATACCGTGCAATTTTCAATAAACAACTGCGAGAATACAATGCAAAGCCTAAAAGCTCGATTTCGATTGCTCGGGGAAACAAAGAGGGAGGACATATATTATTATAAAAGCACAAAACACACAGAAACCATTAAACTTCTATAAACACAGAACTGTTTAAATGACTACAATCTCTTTTAATGTGAATAAATATGAATAATTTATGTTTTGTTATTGGGTGCATTAAATATAAGTTACTTTTATTTTATTATAATAAGTAGATTATTATTATTTAGGGTGTCCCAAAAGTAGCGAAACGGTCGAATATTTCGCTAAATGAACATCGGATCGAAAAACGGAAACATGTGTATTTGATATTTTTCAAAAATCTGTCGAATGACTCCAATCAGAACCCCCACTCCACCCCCTGGAGGTGGGGTGGGGCACCTTTAAAATCTTAAATAAACCCACATTTTTTATTGCAGATTTGGATTCCCCTCGTAAAAGTAAGCAACCTTTATGTTGTTCTGAAGCTATTTTCTTGTGGCATTTTTATAATCAAGTATATTCAAATGGGAAATAAGCCACAATTTTACCTAAAAATGATTTTATTAACGTTTCGACGCCCAAGTCGGGTGTCGTTGTCAAAATACAAAATAATACTAAATAAACAAAAATGTTGTTGCTTAGTAAAAAATTCTTCTAATAATTTATTTAATCTGACTCATTTATATCGGCAATTCAGACATGTATTATACATTTTAAAGTAGACGACTTTAAAATGATATTGCCAATATTGATGAGTTGCGTTCCTGGGACGACTTTACTAAAAGATAGTTCATTCGATTACATGAAATCAATCCCAACTCAAGAATATCCGCCATAAAAAATCATAGCATGTGATCTGTCTTTAAAAAGACAACCAAATGCAACGGTGGTAATGAAATTCTCGCGTTAGAGATTCCATAGTAAATCACGAGGGAAAACCAGGAAAAACCTCGTGATACTATCCCGACATCGTAAGTATTTGGGTTTACATTTAGTTTACTCTCAAAACCAATACCAAATTCTGACTTGATATTTTAAATTTTAAATAATACTAAATATGTACTAACTCGATATGTTACTGATTTACTAATTGTGATATTTTCTTTCTATTGACTTTCTCCTTTAATATGGGTAACCACATCCTACTGCATTCTACCGAGGAATTTGCGACACAATTGGTTTCACTTAGCATAATTAGAGCCGCTTCTTTGATTAAATGAAATTTAATGAAAGAATTGTGTCGCAAATTCTATTTTTTTCTTATTTCATTATTTCATTTCTTCTAAATGAAACCAATTGTGTCGCAAATTCCTCGGTAGAATGCAGTAGGATGTGGTTACCCATATTAAAGGAGGAAGTCAATAGAAAGAAAATACCACAATTAGTAAATCAGTAACATATCGAGTTAGTACATATTTAGTATTATTTAAAATTTAAAATATCAAGTCAGAATTTGGTATTGGTTTTGAGAGTAAACTAAATGTAAACCCAAATACTTACGATGTCGGGATAGTATCACGAGGTTTTTCCTGGTTTTCCCTCGTGATTTACTATGGAATCTCTAACGCGAGAATTTCATTGCCACCGTTGCATTTGGTTGTCTTTTTAAAGACAGATCACATGCTATGATTTTTTATGGCGGATATTCTTGAGTTGGGATTGATTTCATGTAATCGAATGAACTATCTTTTAGTAAAGTCGTCCCAGGAACGCAACTCATCAATATTGGCAATATCATTTTAAAGTCGTCTACTTTAAAATGTATAATACGTGTCTGAATTGCCGATATAAATGAGTCAGATTAAATAAATTATTAGAAGAATTTTTTACTAAGCAACAACATTTTTGTTTATTTAGTATTATTTTGTATTTTGACAACGACACCCGACTTGGGCGTCGAAACGTTAATAAAATCATTTTTAGGTAAAATTGTGGCTTATTTCCCATTTGAATATACTTGATTATAAAGCAACCTTTAATCAAGACATTTTTTTCGAATTGTGGATAGATGGCGGTATAATCGGAAAAAATGATTTATCGTGATGCCCTAGCTAGGTAAATTATAGAAACTGTCTAATATCTCGAGAAATCCACGTCCAAAAGAAAAACCAAAAAACACGTGTTTAATATTTTTTTTCTACAACCGTGTTAAAATAGCTATTTATGAAACAGTTGCTTTTTAAAGTATGCTTTTTGCGAACGCACGCGATTTTTACGGAGCGAGTGCTCAAAAAAGTACTGCACGTAGTTTCATACAATATTTTATCTACGATAAACAAGTAAAAAAACTTTAACTCTTCGTCACTGGAATTAATTTCTATTGTACAATTTTAGAACTTTCACATTTAAAAATCCTAACTACTTTCAAACTACAAAACTGTCAAAAATTTTGTTGTAAGTCATTGCTCATATTGTCATCACCATGACAATAAGGATATTTGATTATATGAAAGTGTGCCAAAAAACCCATTGAAAGTGTGCGGAAAAGTAAATCTCATTTAAAATGCATTGTTACTTCACGCACACTTTAAACCCTTCACGCACTGCTATCTATAATGACAGTTTTCACAAACTAAAAACTTATACATAATATGACATAGAGTAGATAAATGCAATTTTTAGCACTCCATAGGAGCGTTAAAAATGCTACTTTTTAGGGCACTAGTGCTTAAAAAATTTTAAGGCACTGCAGTTAAAAGCGAATTGTCAAATTGTGAAACGTCAAAATATTTATATTTCATTTATTAACATTAATATTAATAGTACAACTTGCACAATTTAAAAAAGGTGGTTTAAAAGGTTTTTAATTTTTTTTTATTTAAATTAAAATGTCTCGGCAACTAATGGCCATTGACACTGTTACAAAATTTTACAATATTATTTACATACAATAATTACAGTTTGTTTTTGTACAAGTTACAACTTAATATTACAATTACACTAAATAGTAAAGGTGACAATCTTTTAGGTAACAAATTATGGCACTGTACATGTTTGTAGAACCGAGTAGGTCACTTAAATTGTTTTGAAAGTTGTAGTGGACTCTTTTAACTCTATACTGGACACATTCCAGTAATATGTGCTGGACTGTTAATGGCTCATCACAATGCTCACAACGAGGACGATTTTCAGAGGACATCAGATATCCATGTGTAAGACGAGTGTGACCTATTCTGAGCCTTCTGATAATAGTACTGCCTTTTCTGCTCATTTGGGGAATGGTGATGGAGGTAACAGTTCGTTGGATTGTGCGTAGTTTTGTATTTTGCATGTTCCAGTGTGTTTGCCAGGTGCTTAACACATTGTTCTTGATTTTAGCCTTTAGATCTTGGTGAAGTTGCATGTTTTCTAGATTTTCAAGAGAGCAGGCCTGTTTTGCTGCTTGATCAGCGCTCTCATTTCCATTGATACCAACATGGGATGGTATCCAGATGATGGTTACTAAAATACCATTTTTTGACTGTTGTTGGCAGATGTTGTGGATGCTCTGTACAATGGGATGTAAGGAGTATATATTTTTGATAGAACCAATCGCAGCGAGAGAATCGGAACATATCGCTATTGATTTCTTGTTAGTGGTGGGCAACTAACTCTAATGCCTTAAGTATTCCGTACAGTTCAGCTGTGTGTATACTGCATCTGGGAAAAAGTCGATATGATGCTACTATTGTATTTGAGGTGGTAACGGCACAACCGACGGCATGTTCTTCTTTGGAGGCATCTGTGTAAAGAATCTTGTCATAGTACTGTGTATGTAAGTTCTTGAAATTTCTGTACCAAGAGAGTTCTGGGCGTTTCTTCTTTTTTTGTATCGATTTAAGCTGGTAACGACAGTAGGTAGCTTTTTGGTCCACGGAGGAATACTGGACGTAGTAACAGGAGTTGTGAGTGTTAGATCTGTATCTTTTAGCAGAGTTTTTAAAATTTGTGAGAAAGAATGTGATCGAGGTTGAGTATTATCTGGAACAGGGTGGGGGGTATTAATTAGTTTAATGACTGGATTTTTCGGATTAGCAGATACTCTAGAGAAGTAAGATAGTAGTAAGCGTTGACGTCTTATAAAAAGTGGGGGTTCTGAAGATTCGATATAGAGACTTTCAGAAGGACTTGATTTAAATGCTCCAAGGCTAATGCGTAAGGAAGTGTTGTGAATTGTATTCAGGCTTTTAAGCTGAGTGTCGGACGCTGATATGTAGAGAATGCTTCCGTAATCCAACCTAGAGCGGATCAAGGCTCTGTAAATTCTTAAGAGGACTTCCTCTTCTGCACCCCATTGATGGTGAGCCAAAGTTTTTAAGATATTGATTCTGTTGAGGCAGTTTGTTCTTGTGTTCTGTATCTGATCTCTCCATGTAAGTCTTTTATCGAATATTACTCCTAATAATTTGTGTTTATCAACCACTTGAAGAGGAGATCCATTTAGGTGAAGTATAGGAGGGTGAGTGTGATGTCTTCTAGTGAAGTGTATGACTTTGGATTTTCTAGATGAAAATTTGACTCCAATTTTGGCGGACCAGTTTAGAAAGTTGTTAAGAGTATTTTTAAAATTTAATTTAAACTGTATTATTGCATTTTTAACACGTTTGTAGAAAAAAACTATTAAAATTTGTTAGAATATACAACAATAAAAGTAAGATGTTATTCTATAGTTGTTATGATTTACGTATTGACAGTATAGGCAGTTGTGATGTAATGTCAAGAAAAATATAAAAATGGAATGACGGTCAAGTTCAAGTAAAAGTTTTTGTAGATATTGTCCTGTAATTGAGAATGAATAAATTATAATTGTTGATATATAAGACGTTTGTAGAAAAAATATTGTATGATATACGTGCTAAAAAGTACATTTTTAAGACACTCATGTAAATTGCAGAATTCGCTTCGCTCATTCTGCAAACTTTCACATGCGTGCCTTAAACGTGTACTTTAACACATATCATAAATAACTATTAACTTTAACAACCTATCGAATGATATCAAACACGACCCCCCCCCCCCCACTACACACCCTGGAAATGAGGTGAGAGGTAACTCTAAAATCTTAAATAGGAACCCCCATTATTTATTGCAGTTTTGTATTCATCATGAAAGAATAAGTAACATTTATTCGAAACATTTTTTAGAATTGTTGATAAATGGTGCTAATAAAAGCATTTTTCCGATTATAGCGCCATTTATTAACAATTCTAAAAAATGGTTCGAATAAATATTACTTATTTTTTCACGAGGAATCCAAACCTTCAATAAAAAATGGGGGTTCCTACTATTTAAGATTTTAATGTTACCCCCCACCCCACATCCACGGTGTGGAGTGGGGGTCGTGTTTGGTGTCATTCGATAGGTTTTTGAAAAATATTAAACACGTGTTTTTTGGTTTTTTATTTGGAAGTGTATTTCACGGAATATTACACGGTTTCTATAATTTACCTATGATACGACGATAAATCGTTTTTACCGATTATAGCGCCATCTATCGAAAAAATGTCTCGAATAAAAGTTAATTATTTTTACGTAAGAAATCTAGATCTGCAATAAAAAATGGGGGTTTCCATTTACGATTTTAAAGTTACCACCCACCCCACCTCCAGGGGGTGGAGTGGGTGGTGGTGTTTACTGTCATTTGACAGATTTTTGAAAAATATTGAACATGTATTTTTCAGTTTTTTTAGTCCGATGTTATTTTGCCACATATTCGACCGTTCCGCTACTTTTGGGACACCCTGTATGATAGGAGATAAGAAGCTAGATTCAAAGAACTCCTTAGAGACCGTAAATCACAAGTTTAATCTAATTAAAAATATATTCAATATAAATAACAAAATAAAATTAACTTCTACACTATAACCCAAACTGTGGGTGAAAAAATGCGCAAATTAGTGAATTTATGAAACCCACTCTGTGTTATAAAGGCCGATGTTAGAAACAACTCGCCAGTTCGTGTAACAGCTAATCTTTGGTTATTATTTAGTTATGAGACTTCCTTCGTCTTCTTCTTTTATATAGACATGCCTCTCTGTTTTTAATGTGCCTCCATTAATTTGTCGTTCCATCGCTTTCGTGGTTCACCCACTGATCGTCTTTCTATTGGGTAACCGTCTCTTGCCGTCTTTCCGACTCGTTTTTTTTTGTAATTCGGCTTAAATGATCATTCGATTCTGCTCTTATCTCCGTTCTTTCCAGCATTATTTTTGTTCTCTCTGTGTTGAGTCGTATTTCTGCCGCGTATTTCATATTGGTCTGATTACTGTTTTGTAAATTCTGCCTTTTATTTCTTTCCCTTCATAACACTATAAGTCTAAAACCTTCTTCTTCTTCTTCTTCTTATACTTGTTGTAGATCTGTCGATCTGTTAATTCCGACGTTGAAGTATTTCTTGAGAGGTAGACTGCCAGCTATCTCTCCATCTTTTTGGTGGTCTCCCTGGTGGACGCTTGCCTGCTGGTTTTGCTTCTAGCACAATTCTTGGTAGTTGGTGCTCCTCCATTCTTTTTACATGACTGAACCATTCACTTCGTCTTTGCCTGCCCTATCTGACCACATCTTGCACGCCACATTGTTCCCGGATGATGTTGTTTCGTATTCTATATATTCTTGTCTTCCCTGCTATTGTTAGATTGAATGCCATAGGTCATAACAGGTCTGATGCAAGTTTTATAAATTCTAACTTTGCTGTCCATTCTCATATATGGGTTATTCCAGGCCACATCTCTCAAACATCCGGACAAGACAGCGGCCTTGTCTAAACCGACATATTAATACTGAGACGAAGTCAAGAATTTATTTGAAATTTGAATTTATTTGAAAGAAAGGTAAGACCAATAATGATATATGCCTCAAGAACAAGACACAGACACGACACAGCCACAACACAAAGACTACTGAAAACGGAAGAGATAAGAAAGAACACTGAGAAGAATTAAGGAAATACACTTTTTTTTTGGGAGGTGAGAATTTTCTAAAGACTTCTGGGAAGGTCTCCCAGGTGTGTTGGATTCAACTCTCTACGCCGAACCGAAGCGAGCCGCCTACCAACTAAACTCACCTCCTCTTTCTCCAACCGGCGGGCGGGCCAGGAACCGACCTTAGCGGGCATAGCTCTGACCCGCCAGCTTTGCTCGTCACCCCCGTCTAGCACTCTCTGCGTGCGCTCTTTGACTGTCAGGACAACCCGGTTTCACCACCCCATCAACGCATGCAGCTAGCCAGGGTCCGTAAGGCAACCGACCTATCTGCATGATAATGGGTGAGGGGGCGCGACCACGCTATCATCCCATCCACCGTAAACTGGCAAGAA